>NC_048307.1:56835710-56989208 GCF_013100865.1 Trachemys scripta elegans
TGGGGCAGCAGGGCTCTCAGACTGGGCGCTGAGAGAGGGGAGGCGGCAGGGTTCTCAGACAGGGGCGCGGAGGGGACGCGGGGCGGCAGGGCTGTCAGACTGGGCCCTGAGGGAGGGGAGGCGCGGGGCGGCAGGACTATCAGACAGAGGCGCTGGGGGAGGGGCTGGGCCGCAGGGCTGTCAGACGCAGGCGCTGAGGGAGGGGCGGCTGATAAGTCATAGGAGGACGGGCGGGCCGGGTCTACGCGCTCTGCGCCTGCCGGGAAGGGGACGGCGAGGCCCCGGATGGAGCCAAGATGGTGGCACTGGCGGTGTCTGGGCTGTCGGCCTTGAAGCGGCTCTGTAGCGTCGCGCTCTTTGTTTCGCAGCTCTACGTGCTCTCGGGCCGCGGTGAGTGCGGTCGCCTCCCGCCCTCCTCAGGGCTCGTCTGCCACCCGCCGCCTAAGGGCCTGGCAAGGCGGCTCCCCGCTACCCTCCGTGCACACTCCCGCCGGCTTTGCCCTCCCCGGTCGTAGTCTGGTAGGAGAGGCCATTGTGTCCGTGCCGGCGTCCCGTGCGCCCATCCCACTGCCCTGGTGTCCTCATGCAGCCGCCCGGGCTGTCCGAGCTCGGGCTGACGGTGCCCGTAGGACTTGGCCCAGCCTGAGCCCAGGGCCCTGCCTGCTCTGTGACAACATGACCCCGGCCTATAGACCCGCTTGCCATAAACCAGGGTTCCTTTTTCTCCGTGCTGCTGCGCTGTGTGCCGGTGGTCTGGCTGCCTCTGTTGGGGAGGTGGCTGCATTGTGGGGGTGTAATTAATTAGCAATATAAACAACAAATGTCAAAGTGATACAAAGAAATAATTTTGTACAATGTATAATTCATCTATGGAACTCATTGCCACAGGAATCTTGCTGTGGCCAAGAGTTAAGGACTCAAGAAAGAATTAGACTTTTATGGGACTAATGAGCATTTTCAGCAAACGTTGGGTAGATTAAAGTGACTTTTAGATAGTGCTGTTTAGATGGATTCCTTGTCTTGAAAAGTGTTAACATGGTGTTTATAAGGTATTTTGGGTTTCTCAACACAGGCCACATGTTTATTTTCCCATCCTGGTGTGCACCACATACCCTGTGTGATCATGCATTATGGGTATAATTTGTGTTTTTTCAAATAGTTATGAACGTGATTAGTCCCACCAAGTCAATGGAACTACTTATATGAGCAGAGTAGAATATTTAGTAAGTGTTTGCAGAATTGGGGCAATAGTCTCCAGCGAATTCTGTGGTGCAGATTTCCTACTAAAATGGCGAGTGTGTTACTTGATGATTAATTATTTTTAGTCTGTAATAGACAGTATACGGTAATATTTGCATTCCAAATAGTGTAGCTTCCTACTAAGTCACAAGAATTTAAGAGCGAAACTGATTAAAATGGATTTTTATTGTCTTAAATGGAGTAAAGTGCAAAATCCTAATGAACAAAGTAGGGGAATCTGTGGAGCTTTTTAAATATTAATTTTATCCCAGAGATGACCCTTGATGTCAAGAATGCAGCGTGATGTTTTATATTAGAGTGCTGGGATTAAACAGTGTTTGAAGACCAGTTAAATTCTAGGATTATTATATCCTCTTAACAGTAACGGAAGTGCATTGAATCTGTTAATTTTTCTTATAGCAGGTTCCTTGATGACAACAGAGCACTCGAAACAACAGTTTGTCTCTACAAAAGGTGTAACATCTCCAAGTACAAATACTCCATATACTAGAGCAACAGGTACCAGTGTCTGTTTTTCTACAAAAGCTCCTAAGAAAACAATAGATTTATAGATTCCAAGGCCCAAAAGGGACACTTGTGATAATCAGAGGGGTAGCCATGTTAGTCTGAATCTGTAAAAAGCAACAGAGGGTCCTGTGGCACCTTTAAGACTAACAGAAGTATCGGGAGCATAAGCTTTCGTGGGGAAGAACCTCACGTCTTCAGATGCAAGGGTTAGGGTTGCATCTGAAGAAAGTGAGGTTCTTACCCATGAAAGCTCATGCTCCCGATACTTCTGTTAGTCTTAAAGGTGCCACAGGACTCTCTGTTACTTGTGATAATGTAGTCTGACCTCCTATATCACACAGGCCATAGAATTTCCCAAAATAATGCATGCAGCATATCTTTTAGAAAAACATAGTCTTGAATTTTGATTCAAAATAGTTAGTGTTAGAGAATCCACCACAACCCTTGGTAAACTGTTCCAATGATATCCATACAAGCCTTTTCCCTAATAGTCCTGAGTTTAATAGTAAAATTCTTGAATAAGGTATTAGAAAACTAACTGTACAGAGTATTTAATCATTAAAAGATACACTGCCCCCTGTGGATATGTCTACATTGCAGTTAGATATCCACAGCTGGCCAGCACCAGCTGACTTGGGCTTGTGCGGCTCGGGCTAAAGAGCTTTTTAATTGTGGTGTAGAAGCTGGGACTCAGGGTCCAGCCCAAACTCTGGGACCCTCCACCTCGTGGGGTCCTAGAAGCCCAAAACCAGCGTCTACACCACTGTTAAACAGCCCCTTAGCCTGATCGCCCCGAGCCTGAGTCAGGCAGCACAGGCCAGACATGAGTTTTGATCGCAGTGTAGACATACCCTGAGGCACCATGAATTATTTTCCAAAAGCCTATAACTGCTAGTTAGGGTTGTGTAAATGAAAAACCCATCCATGCAAACCCCACATGATAATTTAAGGAAACCTACATTCACAGACTTGACACCTGCATGTCACATTAGCCATATTTCTATCCAAATGCAGATTAGCACAAAGCATGAGTAAAAATTAATCTAGTAAATAAGAGATGCGTCATTCATACGTTTACAAGTAAAAAAGTAAATTAAGAATCTGAAAACATTAAGCTATAAAATTGCTTAAATGTGTATAGACCTAGTGTATCCTCCTGATAAGCAAAGAGAAGTTTGAAATATAGTGTAAAGGCTATATTAGGGCCGTGGCTACACTCGAAACTTCAAAGTGCTGCCATGGGAGCGCTCCCGTGGCAGCGCTTTGAAGTGCTCTCCCAGCGCTGCAGGTACTCCACCTCCACGAGGGGATTACACTGGCACTTTACAGCGCTGTAACTTGCTGCGCTCAGGGGTGTGTTTTTTCACACCCCTGAGCGAGAAAGTTTGCAGCGCTGTAAAGCGCCAGTGTAGCCATAGCCTAAGATGCAAATCAGCATGTTTTAATGGTTAGCTACCAATGAGAATAAACCTTCATTTAGGAAAACAGCTAAAGGACGCATGCAAAACAAGATTAACATTGATTTATATCTTGATTAAAATCAGGTATTTTAATTGCTTCATCGTGCTTCCATAAGAATCCGCCTCCGCCTCACACACAATTCAAATGTAGGTAATTCATTGTTATGCAAAACTTCAACTCTACTCTCCACAGTATTTACATACTTACCCAGTGCACATTTGTGAATAGTAAGTGTGTGATGACTTAGGAGTTTTGTGGAGAA
Organism: Trachemys scripta elegans; assembly: GCF_013100865.1. NCBI lineage: Eukaryota > Metazoa > Chordata > Testudines > Emydidae > Trachemys > Trachemys scripta. The sequence continues at coordinate 56,839,201 of NC_048307.1, forward strand.
AGTATTAGGTTAGAATTAAGTTTTCTGGATGTGAGTTGGAAATGGGTTCCTTGGGGATGGGAGGAATAGGTCAGTGAGTGGCTAATGTGATGTGTGGATGTTAGCATTTGTGAAATAAATAAAAGATACACAACTCCTTGAATGCTACATGCAGTTCTGGTTGCCCCATCTCAAAAAAGATATTACAATTGCAGTTGGAAGAGGTGCAGAGAAGGGCAACAAAAATGATTAAGGGTATGGAACAGCTTCAATATAAAAAGAGATTTTTAAGACTGGCTTCTAAGCTGAACAAAGAGATGACTGAGTGGGATATGACAAAGGTCTATAAAATCATGAATGGTGTGGAGAAAGTGAATAGGGAAGTGTTATTTATCCCTTCACATAACACAAGAACCAGGGACTGCCCAATGAAATTAATAGGCATCCATGTTTAAAACAAATATAAGAGTATTTCACACAATCTACAGTCATCCTGTGGCATTCATTGCCATGGTATGTTGTGAAGGCCAAAAGTATAGCTAAATTCAAAAAACAATTAGGTAAGTTCATGGAGGCTAGGTCCATGAATGGCTATTTCTCATGCACTATGTTTATCTAAACCTCTGACTGCCAGAACCTGGCCTTGGATGACTGGATGGATCACTTGATGATTGCCCTGTTCTGTTGATTCCCTCTGAAGCATCTGGCACTGGCTGCTGTTGGAAGACAGGAAACTGGGTTAGATGGACCGTTGGTCTGACTCAGCATGGCCATTCTTATATTTACACATTCTTAAGATCCCCTTAACTCAAATAACTTTTGTTAGCACCTAAAGACCAACTGAAATCCGCCCCATTGCACAAACGTAGTAAGACAGTTCTGCCTCAGAAGGCTTACATTCTAAACAGACAAGAACAGATAAAGGGTGGGAGATAAGACACATGCAGATATGGTTAGAGTGACTTGGCCAGGGTCACACAGCAGGTCCATAGCAGAGCCAGGTAGAGAACCAAGGTCTCTTACTGATCATTTTTCTGCTTTTATGGGTTTGCATGGGTAGTGCCCTTGGGGAGGCTTGGGTGAAGAATAAACTTGGTGGACGGGAAAGCATAGTGGGAGGTCCCAGCCAGTGAACTATAAATTTAATGTAAAATATGCTACTGTTAATAACTGGCATTTATGACTCTAGTATAAGAAGCAGAAGTCGTGTTAAAAAGTTATGTCATTTTGACACTTGTAGCTTGAGTGTTTATGGAAGAGAGTAAAAGTGTCCAAACTGACTAGTAATTTAACAGTAATAAAAACAGTTGTTCAGTGCCTTTACTGTTATGATGTCAGATAACCAGGCTCAATCAGTTTATTAATCAAGATAGATAAGCACGATACAGAAAGTTTAATATACTACCAATATGGGGAACAGTATTACAGTGTTTACATCTTTCTTCTGTTCAAAAATATTAGCTCAATTCTGCTTCTGTTTATATTCTTCTTGTGGAATCTTCGATCTGTTGAAAAAAATTCTAGAGCATTACCAAAGACTGTACACCCTTCCTCTATTTAGTACTGTATATATTTTATAGAGGACAAAGACCTCTTTACCAGCCATACCTAGCACACTGCTCATTATTGGCGAGACTCAACAGAATATCCATCTTATTCTGACAGATGATACACATGCGAAGGAAAGAGAGGTTACAGCAGTTTAATGCCAAGTAAATTTCCACAAGAAATCTATTATCAATACAAAGCATTCTGAGGGTACATTTTATAGTTATACAACTTATCATGACTATACAGCATTCTGAAAATATGATATTGGCTAATAGAACTCTGTAAATATGTTTGAGATCCTATTAATGTTTAAACACTTTGAGGTCTTTGGATAGATATATTGATTCAATTTTCATCATGGCAAAAAGTTAAGGTAGCAGTACAGAACCTTGTGTCACTCCACTAAGGCTAGTGGTGGTTAATGTATTAATCTCAAAAAGAGCTGAGATGTCAGAACTTTACCGACAGCACAAAATTATTTAGGTAGGTCAAAACCAGAGAAGACGATGAAGAATATTAAATGAAGCTAAGTGAATGAAGAACACACTGGATGATGAAATTGTTTTGTGAACACTGGAGGGAAAATTTTAAACTACGCAGACACCTTCTAATTACTTGTTCTAAATTATCTCTGTTAACTGGAGATGGGGGAGAAAGACCTGGATGTCATTTTGGACAGCTCACTGCTTATCAGCAGTAATAAAAGCAAACAGTGTTGTTATCCATCCTGTTCCTTAAGCATTCTATCCCATTATATAAATCAGTAACGTAACCTGTAATACTGTATTCAGTTCTGGTTACCCCATCTCAAAAAGGGTAAGTAGAAAACTACAGGGACATGTATTTTCTATTTCTCATGATATAAGCCCTTTGCTATTTAATATTTTTATTAATGGGAAATAAAGCAAAGTCACTACTGATAAAGTTTTCAAATGACACAGATTGGGTGAGTGGTAAATAATGAAGAGGACAGGTTACTGATGTAGAGCAATCTGGATCACTTGGTAAGCTGTCAAATGTAAAATTGTTTGTGTAGGAACCAAAAATGTAGGCCATACTTACATGATGGAGGACTTTATCCTGGGAAGCAGTGACTCTGAAAAGGACTTGAGTGTCCAGGTGGATAATCAGCTGAGTGTAAGCTCCCAGGGCAATGCTGTGGCCAAAATTGTCGTTTATGATCCTTGGAGGCATAAACAGGAATCTCTAGTAGGGAGTAGGGTTATTGCTATCTCTGTATTGAGATTAATATGACCGCTACTGGAATAGTGTGTCCTGTTCTGGTGTCTACAGTTTAAGAGGGTTGTTGATAAATTGGAGAGGGTTCAGAGAAGAGCCACGAGAACAATTAAAGGAGTGGAAAACATGCCTTACAGCTCAAATAGTTCAATCCATTTAGCTTAACAAAGAAGGTTAAGGGATGACTTGATTACAGTCTGTAAGTGAAGGAGTACTTGTGGCACCTTAGAGACTAACAAATTTATTAAATTTATTAAATTTGTTAGTCTCTAAGGTGCCACAAGTACTCCTGTTCTTTTTGCGGATACAGACTAACACGGCTGCTACTCTGAAGTCTGTAAGTGCTATGTGGGGGACAAATATTTGCTAATGGGCTCTTCAGCAGACAAAGGTATAACAAGATCTAATAGCTAGAAGTTGAAACTAGACACATTCAGACTTTAAATAAGGTGTATATTTTTTTAACAATGAGGGCAATTAATAATTGAAACAACTTACCAAGGTTTGTGGTGGCTTCTCTATCACTGGCAATTTTAAAATCAAGATTGCATGTTTTTCGAAAAGAGATGCTGTAGTTGAAACAGGAATTAATTCAAGAACGTTCTATGGGCTGTGTTATACAGACTTAGAGGATCACGGTGATCCCTTCTGGTCTTAGGCACTATTCATCTAAAACAAAAGGACATTCAGTTAAATTGAATGGTGGCAAATTCATAACTTTATGGAAAGTGGAATATTTTTATGTAGTGCATAATTAGACAGGATTTTATTGTACAAGATATTACTGAGGCTTACAGCATAGCCTGATTGGAAGGGGAAAAAAAAAGAGAAAAGGATTCCATGTTTATATGGATAAATAAGCATCCAAAGTTAGAACTGTAAAATATTTAAATGGCTTTGGAAGGAATATAAACCTTCAAGCTTCAGGTTATAAACTGACCTTTGATCATCTTAGGGTATGAAGAAATTTTCCCTGGGACAGATTTTCCCATACATTTTACTGGAGGGCAGGGGTCAGATTTGGCTCTGTGGTATGAGCTGGGAGGTATGGGGAAGGAGAGTGTTGGGATGTGTCAGTCCTTTTCCCACTGCTGAAAACACCCACCAATTAATTTTGTGCTCCCCACAACACAGACCACTTCATTCTGCCCTTCCCCCAACTGATTTAGACTCTCATACTTCACACAGAACTGATGCAGACCGTGGTGGGAGGGGGAAGACTGGCGTCAGGATCTTGATCCATTTCCCAGGTTTGGAGGTGACAAATATGAGGGGGAAGAATCTTCACTCCCTGCAGGAGGTCACAGGAGCTGATGCTCTCCAATCTGTGCTTGTGTGCTCCAGCCCTGTCCTTTCAGGAGGGAGTAGTGGCTGATAGACCAGGTGTCTCAGAAGGTGGAGCTGATGGCATGGTGGGACAAGGTAGCAATGGACTTATAAATGCTGTTATATGGTGTATGGCCAATGCTGGCTGCTGCTGAGCTCTGCTGCAGGGTTCTTCCTTTGGAAGCAGCTGATACTGGTTGCTGTTAGAAGCGGGGTGCCTTAATATATGAGATACCGGTTTATGTTCGCTGTAAGTGGAGAGTACTTTATTATGAAATTATTTAAAGTAACATACAGTAGATGTGTGTGCCTATACTGTAGTGTAGGTAATGCTGAAGCTCTTATTCTTAACAAATCCTTTCACCCTTCAGAGACTACAGAGATTCCATCTTATGTGAGTAAGTGTCCCAGCAATGGGCTGTGCAGCAAATTGCCTCCAGACTGCATGACATGTAAAACAAACTTCTCCTGCGTATATGGAAAGCCAGCCACTTTTGATTGCAAGATTAAGCCACAAATTCATTGTGTTGTAAGTAATTAACCTATTTCTTTGTAGTTGGAATTTGTCACTTGTTAATTTAAACTACACTGTACCTTTATGTCCTAAAACTCATAAATATGTTACAAAACAAATTTCTAGGTATAAATACAGTTACCGAGCAAGTATAATTATTCCTTTAACACTTCTCTAGTATCCATTACCCAACTATCTAAGTGCTGAATATAATGTGTAGGTAGCAAATAAAACAGCTTGTCTATCTTGTTGTTCTGTCTTTGCACAGCAGTGAAATCTGTGAGAAGTATTTATTTATATCCTGTGAAACATTCTTGATACAATGTTTAAGATTATTTACATTGATAATACTCTTCTTATATAGGATCAGAGAAACAATGAAGTGGAGAACTTCACAATCAACATGACTTGCCAGTTTTGCTGGCAGCTTGAACCTACTGATTATGTGTGTACCAATTCTACAAGTTGCATGACAGTCTCTTGTCCAAGACAACGATATAATGCCACTTGTACAGTGCATGATCATATTCATTGTCTAGGTAAGTTGGTCTACGAAAAAATGGTTTCGAGAGGTTTCTTTTGTGAAGAACTCTTGAACATACGTTTGTTCAGTTTAGTGGATAAATGTGCATATAACTTATTTCAATGTCTAGTTTGGTTTTTGTTGAGATACTGTGCATTGTTTAGTTTTATTTTCTAGTCTGACACTTAATATTTTAAAATTATGATATGCTTAGAACCATTGTCTCAACAGTACAACAGAAGTCTTACATTAGGGTTATTTGGGAGTGTTTTCTCTCCTGTGTTCACTTTCTTCAATGGAATTATTTGATGCAGCGTCAACAGAATTTGCATTGAGGTGTTATTTATGGCATACATTAAAAACATCCTGTCAATTAACATTTGAAATCACAAGAAATTTAATATAGGATCTAAATCAATAGACTTGGCTCTTGATTTTCCTTAATTAGGTTTCCACCAAAGCAACACCAATCTAGGAAAGTATAGGAAATGGAGATAGTGTTCAGGCATTCATATTGTGGTCTCATCAGAAAAGACAGGTTGAGTTACTGATGCTATTTAAATGCAGAACAGATATTTGTTGTGAAGAGTAATTTGGCATATTTGCACCTCAGATTTCAGTTCCTGAGTCAATCTTTACAATCTTTGTTCATGGCATTAGGATTTGAATGTATTTCATTTCTCTTCTCAGGTAATCGTGTCTTTCCTAAGATGCTTTACTGCAACTGGACTGGAGGCTATAAATGGTCTACAGCCTTGGCACTAAGGTACACTCAAAGTATTGCAGAACTTCAAGTTCAAATTGCATATGAATGCCTTTCGTTAAATGGAAAAAGAATGAGGAGTACTTGTTGCACCTTAGAGACTAACAAATTTATTTGAGCATAAGTTTTCGTAGGCTAAAACCCACTTCATTGGATGCATGCAGTGGAAAATACAGTAGGCAGAAATATAAATACATATATAATATACACACACACACACAGAGAACATGAAAAAATGTGTGTTGCCATACCAACTGAAACGAGAGTAATTAATTAAGGTGAGCTATTAGCAGGAGGAAAAAAAACTTTTGTAGTGATAAACAGGATGGCCCATTTCCAACAGTTGACAAGAAGGTGTGAGTAACAGGTGGGGGGGGGGGAATTTGCATGGGGAAACAGTTTTTACTTTGTATAACGACCCATCCACTCCCAGTTTCTCGTTGGAATCGGTTTTTGAAGTTTTTTTGTTGGCGTATTCCGACTTTGAGATCTGTAACTGAGTGACCAAGGAGGTTGAAGTGTTCTCCGACTGGTTTTTGAATGTTATAATTCTTGATGTCTGATTTGTGTCCATTTATTCTTTTGCATAGAGATTGTCCGGTTTGGCCAATGTACATGGCAGAAGGGCATTGCTGGCACATGATGGCATATATCATATTGGTAGATGTGCAGGTGAACGAGCCTCTGATTGTGTGGCTGGTGTGATTAGATCCTATGATGGTGTACGAGAAACTGCAGAATTAGAGTTAATTTGCAAACTAGACACCATTAAATTAGGCTTGAATAAATACTGGGAGTGGATGGGTCATTATACAAAGTAAAAACTGTTTCCCCATGCTAATTTTTTCCCCCCTGTTGTTACTCACACCTTCTTGTCAACTGTTGGAAATGGGACATCCTGATTATCACTACAAAAGTGTTTGTTTTTTTTTTTCTCCTGCTGATAATAGCTCACCTTAATTACTCTCGTTACAGCTGGTATGGCAACACCCATTTTTTCATGTTCTGTGTGTGTATATATACACACGTGTGTGTGTGTGTGTATGTATATATATATATATATATATATATATATAAAAAAAAAAAATCTTCCTACTGTATTTTCCACTGCATGCATCCGATGAAGTGGGCTATAGATCACGAAAGCTTATGCTCAAATAAAGTTGTTAGTCTCTAAGATGCCACAAGTACTCCTCGTTCTTTTTGCTGATACAGACTAATATGGCTACCACTCTGAAACCTGTTAACTTTACATGGGTTTCTCTTTTCAATGGTATATTTCCTAATCTTAAACTAAACTGAGTTCAAAATATTTAATATTTTCTGAGACTTTTAACCAAAAGTAAGCTTATGATTTAATATAAAATGGCCAGTGTTGGCTTTTTTCCATACTACTGGGGTCAAATTTAGGTATGTGTGTGTTGGGTGGAGGGAGGTGGTATTCTTTGAAACTTTAGCCATAGAATGAGCTCCACTTAAGGGAATAACCAAAATGAGAGACTGTTTGTTTGTAATTTTGAATATCTGTACAATCTGTTGTGACCATTCATGCCATACTGAGTTTGGCCATCTCTTTGGGCTTGATGCCCTGGCTGGACTTTATTAGCTTCTTTGACTGGAGGAAAGAAAACAATGGTGGTGTTTCCCAAACAGCATCCGCTCATGATGCCAAAATGAACCTTTGCTCATTGTAGAGCATGGGCAGTCAATAATTTTTTGTCAAAGTCCAAATTTCTTGGTCAAGCTATAGTCAAGGTCCAGACTCCAGAGAAACATTTTTCATGTCATAATAACAATAATGATGATCATAAGTAAATAAGATTTTTGCGGTCTATTCAAAAGCATCTGGCGATCTGGATTTGGCCCATGGTTCACTTAGCCTCTACAAGCCAAAATCTATGAATACCGCACTTCCTTTTCTCACACAGTTTAATGAGCAATGAAATAGCTAACAATGTTGAGATGTAAATTATCATTGGGCAACTGAGATGTATGGGGCAGTTCACTCTTTTAGAGTTGTTCCAGACTTGGGTAGATGTTATTACACTAGCTATAGCTGGCTCATGACAGGTATCAACTCTTTTTAAAAAAAGAGAACTGAGATCTTGGAACACAAAATGACCACTTGGGAGAGGTGCCACTATGCTATACTGTTAAACCAGGCTGCAACTTTTGATTCTTCACACACTAAGCACCAAAGCATTGTACTCACTGTGGTGGTTTGGATGTTACCACAGGACCTCAATATATTTGTACAACTTGACTGTGAAACAAGAATTATTTCCTTTTTTTGTTTGTTTTTTTGTTAAGTTTCATTCAAAATTCCCATAAAAGGTGAATTATATAAGGGCTGCTATGAGAGCCTGTACTACCTGATTTATCATAAGTTATGTGAACAAAAAAAGTAATAGATGTTTTGTTAGAAAACTGGTCAGACATGCTTTCTTTTGGAGCTAGAACCATTCCCTTCTCTGCCTGCAGCTGGAGAAATTAAGCTTTACCCAAACACCCCAAGAGCAGAGTCTCCTCCTTTCTCTAGCGTTTTCCAGCCCCTGCCAGTTCAGGAAACTTGGAGCCCAAAGTCAGAGCAGCTCACTGGCCAACTTTCTTAAGAAAAGCAGCTTAAAATAACATAATTTATTTCATATCTTGTATCTGCAGAGTTTCACAAAAGACTTGGAGAAATATTTTAAATTAAAAACTAGTGCTTTTTAATACATATTTCTATCAAAATATTTTTACCACTATTGCTTGTAAAGTCCTCCAGCCACTTTGCATAAGATATTCATAGTTTCCTGAAGGTATATGATATGATATAAAATTACTATCAGTGTGCTGTAAATATTTAAAGGTGAGTTGACATCCAAATTCAGGATTCTCCACAACTATTTTAATGAATTGTTATGTGTTATTCCTAGCATCACCCTTGGTGGATTTGGAGCAGATCGCTTCTACTTGGGCCAGTGGAGGGAAGGTCTGGGCAAACTCTTCAGCTTCGGTGGATTGGGAATATGGACACTAATAGATGTGCTACTCATAGGAGTTGGATACGTGGGGCCTGCAGATGGATCTCTCTACATTTAAGTACACACACAACATGCTTCAGCAAAGGATCAAATTTGGGAAAGGGCCTAAAAAAAGAATGTAGAAATTGGTCCTTAAAGGTAGAACTAGGAACACGTTCCCTGTGTGCACATATTTTAATGTACAGTATCTGTACTTAGCCTGCCTTGAACTAAGGTAAAATAAATGAGTGGATCACTGAACAGTGTTTATTTGTAATTAATTTCCTTTGGCTTGCAAGTACTGTATTTTTTCTATGAAAAAATGTTTAAGTTGCACAACTAAACAAGTTGACTACTGTTCCTGAAGAAAATATAATTAAAATATTAAATTAAGACTTGCTTACCTCATATTTGTATGTTATCTGAATTTAGCTATCTAGCTAGCATCCCTAAATCTGCTAGCAAGAATTTTTTTCATCTTTATGGCAAGATAAAGTGCTTGTGTAAACCTAAAGCTACTTGGGCAATATGTAGATTGCCAAATATTGTAATCTTAATTACATGTAGTTTCTCTTCTACTTTTCACTTTGGGATATCACAAACTTAATTTTTCTGCTGTAATTGTAAATTTGTGGCTTTTTAGAATTAGTATGCAATAACACTAAAAATGTAAGATCTTAAATCACTTGAAGTACACTGCAGGACACTTTCCAGGGTTAGTGTTTCTGCTTGGCCTTGACCTCAGAGAGCATTGTATATGGCGAAATTTTTGTGCTCTCAAAATTACAGGGTCTTAAAATAAATCCAAAGAGGAGGTCTGGTAATTAACTTATCAGCTGAAGATTTGGTAACAGAGTATTTTCTGATTGAAATGTTGTCTGATGTTTACTTGTACTAACCTTCAGTGACATTATGGAAACATTCTAGAAGTATGTAACATTTGTTTTCTGATTATTTTTTATTTAAATTAGGCAATTCATGTTTTCAACTTTTTTTTTTTTTTTTTTAAGTCCTACCTCTCGCCTACATGTCCTCTTTCCAAGGTCCTCTATAGCAATCCAGTCTTAAATTGTGGGGCAAGACTCCTTGGCTTGTACTGCACTACACTGAAAACTGTCAGTTGGATAAATTTACATTGAATTAAATATGATGAAAATTAATGGAGGTAGTGTTGTCTTATATTCAGTTTATTTCTTGCTGTCCTTCTTCTTTCAATCTATACATGTGTCTGGAAGGGGGAGAGGAGGAAAATAGTAATGCTCTTAGCAGCTCTGCCTGTAAAATAAACTTCACCTAGGTAAGCTGCTCTCTTACAGTTGATTGTGCAGATACTATGAGCTCCACTACCATTGGCTTCCCCTTCCTAGCACTCGAATATGCTCCTAGGCTCCATTGGGCTTCTTCGGCATGGTTCCTTTTAATTAAGGGGAAATAAGTGGTGATGCCTTTCAAATGTCACCATCTTTTTTAGCACTAGTCTGTGAGATTTCACTCACAGTAAACTGCAGATCTGTGTTCCTCTCAGTTCTTACAGGAGCAATGAAATTAGTTTAAATGGCAACTTTAATGCAGGTCTCCATTGACAGTTAATATTTTCCTGAGATGAATGGGCAGGTCACACCTGTCAGAGCCATTGTTCCAGAGTTTCCATGGAATTACTGATATTGCTGAGTTGGGTACACGTGGTTTTACATTTTTGAGACTTTATGTGATTAAACCATCACTAACGTTTATGGAAGCTGAAATTGTGGCAAACAAGATACCAGTTTCAGAGAAGTGCTGTTATATCCCAATACTCCAAACCAGCTCAAATGGGGGGAGGGATAGCTCAGTGGTTTGAGCATTGGCCTGCTAAACCTAGGGTTGTAAGTTCAATCCTTGAGGGGGCCACTTAGGGATCTGGGGCAAAATCAATACTTGGTCCTGCTAGTGAAGGCAGGAGCCTGGACTCAATGACTTTTCAAGATCCCTTCCAGTTCAAGGAGATGGAATATCTCCATTTAAAAAAAAGCCTATAAACAAAGCATTATGAAGCATTACCTATTGGTTCAGTGCTTTGGTGTTGAGGTCTTCTGTCCCTATCCAGTTCTCCCTTTGGGTGGTGATTGGTTAAATGTGGTTGCTTTTTGTTTCATGTTATAATACTTATCAAGCACAGACATTTATCCTCAAGAAAATAACTCCGCAATATATTTGCTCCTCCTCTTACTGTGCTAGCTCTAGTCTGCCTCTTAGTCCTCATGGAGCAGTAGGGTGTTGTGTAGCACAGAGCTGTCCGGGATGTAAACAATCATGCCCACCAGCCTGTACCTCCCTCAGGGGAGGAGCTCAGTTAATTTCAGTGCCTGGTATATTAGCTACAAAGCAAATCGACATAGTCGCAAAGGCCTAGCCAATCCCAGCCCAGGCGCAGGAGACGCAGGGAGAAACCTGCTGCTGTCGCCCGTCTGTAAGAGGGGGCTGGACACTTGTGGAAAGCAACTGAGGGCTGGTATGCGCGCGCTGCCCCAGGGGCCCGACGCGGGCGGGGGAAGAGCGGTGGCGTCTGCAGCAGTGACGCTGCCATGTGACGTCCTTCCCACTGCCCGGCAGACACACTATGGCGTCCGGCGCGGACCAAGAGCGGCAGCTGCGCTTTTACAGGGAGCTTCCTAAAGTGGTGAGAGCTGCGTCAGGTCCCTAGCGCCGGGCGTTCCTCCCCTTTCTCCACGTTCCCAGTGGCCGGGCTGGTTATTCTCGGCAGCTGCTTGAGTCACTCCAGCGCTGGGGAATACGCTGTGCTGTGTGCAGTGAAGCCCAGCAGCCCAGATGTCTGTTCTTCATTATGCATCTTTTATGTCCCGGCAGGGCATAGGGTTTGACAGCATTCAGTGCTACGCCGGGTTGGGTCTGCAATTCACCTTTCTTCTGGGGGGTGGGGAGGTGGGCAGTGAGAGTTCATCCGCAGAGTGGCTAGGGCAGTAGCCCTGCTCATGTAAACTCTACTCATTTGTAAAGCACCTACGTTTGAGGAGACGCAGGCACCCCAGAAAATCAGCCAGCACCTTTTGGCTCTTGTGCTGGGAGCTCTGTAGAGAGACTGCAATCGAGAAGACATACAGATTAAGGGCTGCAGCCTTTTTTGGCGTCCATAGTTTTTTTCCCCTGAACCCAGGCTGTCACATTGCACTGAACACTTTTCTTTAAAGATGGGGCTAGTTGTACTGTCTTTAAGGGGGGGGAGGGGGAAAGACTCACTGACATTGACAATTCAATTCTTCTACAATGTCAATGTTTTCCATCTTTATTCAGACTATATATAATCTGCTTCACTCTGTCAACTCTTGTGCCTGTAGGAGTAAGTCTGCCCTCCTTGCCTCTGGTTGCAACAGAATTGGGGTGGGACAAGAGGAGCTCAGCCCCCACAATGGTGCTATATCTTCTGTGCACCAGCATCCTCTGGGGGGTCTCTGTTGACCATGCTCACTGCGTGTGTTACACAAGTGAACTATTGCAGCTCTGATGTGGAGCCGTTTCTGCTGCCACTTTCACAGGGTGAGCAGTTCCCATCCTTCTCCCTGTAGGACCCTCTGCATCAGTGGTTCTCAACCAGGGGTGTGTGTACCCCTGTGGGTGTGCAGAGGTCTTCCAGAGGGTGGTACATTTACTCATCTAGATATTTGCCTAGTTTTACAACAGCCTACATAAAAAGCACTAGCAAAGTCAGTACAAACTAAAATGTCATACAGAAAATATCTTGTTTATATTGCTTTATATATTATGCACTGAAATGTAAGAACAATATTTATTTTCCAATTGATTTATGATTGTATGGTAAAATGAGAAAGTAAGCATTTTTAGTAATAGTGTGCTGTGACACTTTTTACAGGAACCACCTGTAATTGCAGCCTACAGATCGAATGAATTGTACAGCTATTAAAAGCATAATTGCAATTTGAGGATGAGGACAAAATTGATCAGCTGTAGGTCTTTATTGGCAGTGTATTTGAACAAAAGGAATTTCTGCCCATCTCTCAAGGAAAAGGTTCAAGCAAATAGTTCCTGGGTTCCTAACAAGCTGTAATACAACCCCTTGTGTCATGTTTATTTGTCCAAAAGTACTCAATTGATTTCAAACACCAATAAAATGTTTAAAATTTTTGTATAGCCTGACTCCGTACAATTCTTTTTCAAGGTCTGTAGATTTATTTTGCAAGCAAATCAATTCAACATATTTCTTTTTTTTTGGCTTTTATTTTTTTTTCCTGAGGCCACCTCTATAAGTCTGCTTCTGATAACAGTTTTTGCTGCATTCTAAAGGGTGTGGTCTGGCACGTTCCTGCTATCATTGTTTGCTGTACGTTCCTGGAACTCTTATCAGCTCAACAATTCTGGTGTTGTGTACAACAAATTTCACATCTACCATTTAAGTGTTTATTCATTAAAATTGGCACTGGTACATGATCAAAACAGATATTATTGACACTGTCTTTCTCTACATTTTGATGCTTCCATTGCAAAAAGATGTTTCGAAGGCATCCTTGCAAAATGCTTGTCTTTTTGTGGGTGGCAGACTCTCATAATGAATTCTGCAAGGCATTTCATTGCATAGTATGTGGAACAACCATGCCTTTTATTAGAATTAGAGTTTCTGGACTTGATTTCCAGAAGTGGTAAGTACCAGAGTGCCCATTAATTGGACTTGTGGCTGCTCAGCACTTCTAACAATCACCCCTTCTGTGTTTTATTGTACATTTAATATTATGATATTGTTTTAAAGTGTTTTATAGCAGTAGTAAAAATGTCATCGTATTTATCAATCAAGCATTTTGTGAAAACATTTTGCCAATTTTTGCCCTAATAAAAGCAGGTGCCAAAAGGGGAGGGGCAGCAGAGTGAAGATGTGTGGGACAAGCTAGGTATTTTGCAGACACATTTTGAAGTAAGATGGAGCGACACAAGAAGACTATTCCAAATGACGGGCAGCAAGATTGTGAGAAGGGACAGAGATGAGGGCGATGCTTAATGAAGTGGGGAGCTGAGGACGGGGCTTTGGAGCTGTGCGTCGGCTTCGCTCCAGCTCCAGGCAAAATCCTGCAATTCCACTGCTCTGGAGCTGCTCCGCGCTCCAGCTCTGGGCTCCGCTCCAAAGCCCTGGCTGAGTAAAGGATGACTGGGTTTAAGAGAGGCTGGAACAAGTCGTGAGTTCTAAATGCAAGGAGTACAGTTCAACTGCTAGTTTTGTTTTCTGTTTATAGAGGGAAGTGAGAGCTCACTATGCTTTTATGTGCTGTTAAGAGTATGAGAAAAGAGAGAATATGTCTGGGTAGAAAAAATGCTGCTTTTTTGGTCTAATTAAAAAGAAACTATGAACCAATTTTGGCCCAGATTTGACCTGTTATAAAATTGAGTAAGGAATAGTGCTCATGTTCTAAATTATTTTTAAAATCTTAAGTCAGATTTGTTTTCCCTCCACCCCCCAAGGTGTTCCACTACAGTAATTAACTGAGACGTTAACACTCTTCACAGTGGCATCTACATTCTTGCTGATACCACTGCTAATGCTCGCAATGAGAAGTAAATAAGACTATCTCATTTGGGGCACCGGGATATAGAAACCCAAGTAAAAAAAGTCATTATTTGCCAAATGCAGAGACAGGATTGGTAGGGAAATGTTTTATTTTCAATCTCCTAATAAAATAGCAATACAATATAAAAGAAAAAAAAAACCCTGAAATCTAATTGAAATTAAATATACCCTCCACTCCTCTTGATTTGTTTATAACTTAGGAGCTCCACGCCCACTTGAATGGCTCCATCAGTTCTGTTACTATGAAGAAACTTCTGGCTCAGAAACAATATCTTCAAATCCATAATGGAATGACAGTGATTGACAAGGGGAAGAAAAGGACTTTAGAAGAGTGAGTATCTATAAGTTACAACCTTAATTCCCGCCCCCTCCCAGTCCTTTATGAATACATTGAAACAAGTAGAATCTGTAAGCTTGCACTGTGTGAGTGTAGAAAACATAGTTAAAATTGAAGGTTGCATTATGTAATTTAATCAAATTTTCACATAAAATCATTAAGAAAATTATTACTTTTTAAAAATGTCCTGGGGGAAGATAGTTTTTCATTTCTTAAATCTGTGAAGTCACTTCTTACTTGTGTGCAAATGGAACATGTATCCCTTGTTATCTTCCTTATTAATTTGTTTTCCTTTTAATCAGATGATTGAAAATATTTACATAGAGCATGGGCTCTTTAGAGAAAATCCAGTCATGCAAGATTTCCTAGTTGGACATGAATATAGCCCTTAACTTAACACACCAGAAAACAAAGATGCTTAGTAATGCTTTAGACTATACCTGCTCTACATTTAATCACTACTGAATTAATAGTTTTTAAAGCCTGAAAGGACAATTATGATAATTCAGTCTGTGCTGCAGCAAAGCCAGTAAATACATGTTATTCAGGCATGGGTTTGCAATTGGGAGTGCTCATCGCACTAGCACAATTTTATATGCTTAGCCTTTTAACTTTTTTGTTATAGATGTTTTCAGATGTTTAATATCATTCATCGGATTACCAATAGGACCGAAGATATATTAATGGTAAGTTGTACAGGGCTTTGTTTTAAAAAATCAGAGCATTTTTCTTTCAAAAACAACTCCTTGCAAAGGTAGCAAGAAAAGTTATTGTACTTGTATCTGTGCCCAATGTGTAAAAGCCAAATTGAGCTGAGTGTAAATTATTGAGCTCAGAGATTAAAAAGTGAGAATTTAGAAATGCCAGATTCTACCTAACTGACATTTTCGTTTTTTTCCCTTTTAGAGCAGTGAGTTACCAATATTGGAAGTTAGTCTGTGCTCTCAGATGACTGAACTGATGATCACTTATGAATGTGATATCCATTCATATTTACCTATGCTTTAACAGAGTCTCCTAATACACCTCTACCTCAATATAACGCTGTCCTCGGGAGCCAAAAAATCTTACTGCATTATAGGTGAAACCACGTTATATTGAACTTGCTTTGATCTGCCCGCGTGCGCAGCCCTGCCCCCCCCCCCGGAGCACTGCTTTACCGCGTTATATCCAAATTCGTGTTGTATTGGGTCACGTTATATTGGGGTAGAGGTGTACTTCTTTGTCTCAATATATATGCAGAGTTCCTTACTAGAGCTGTACTATGTTCACTTCTGGGTCCAGCACAGAGAGGGAGATCTGCTGGTGGGAAAGCCTATCTCGGGGTGCGGAGTGGTGCAAAGGGTTGTGAACCTTCCCTCTCCAGAAGGGGTTTCAGGCAGCCAGTACAACCCTCCAAGTGGTCAGAATTGCCAAGGAAGAGGTCATTGCCATCGGTAGGGCAGCGGAGGGATGTACTGTTTCAGCACATTGCCACTGAAATCCCCATTGGCCAGAGCAGCTTTGATACCCTGATAAAACTGGGCAGAGACGTAAACACCACAGGATTTAGACAATAACTCCTATTAATGTTATGTAACTATATTTCCATGTTTTACACTGAAAGCTTACATGTCTTTATCTTTAAGAGTCATCCAGTGTAACAAATTATAAATCTTTAATTTCAAAATATTGTATATGCTGTTTTTAACCAGGTAACTAAAGATGTTATTAAAGAATTTGCTGCCGATGGTGTCAAGTATCTGGAGTTAAGGAGCACACCTAGAGAGGAAAATGGCACTGGTACAAAGTGTTCTGTCTTTTAATTAGTATTCCGGATTATATTATAGAACCTTTCACATTATAAAATTAATATTAACAATATGTTTTGGAAAGTACCAAATGAATTATGACTGACATGTAAATAACTGCCAGAGTCACTTTTGAAATTCAGTTGTTTCAGTAAATGTGACAGATTTAGAAACAAATCCGTGAATGTCCCACTGTCAAATCTTTCATATAGTGACAAATTCCTCTTGTAATTTCATTGAAGCCAGTGGAATTGCTCCAGGAATGATTTTTTCCTAACCCATATATTTATATAAAAATATAAATAAAAAAATACACACACATATGTATGTTTGGTGTTATGAATATAATTATTTGCAGTGAACTGAATAATGAAAGTGATAATGTGGATACAATTTTCCTTTTAGTAAGATTTGGGGGTTGGGGGAGGGAATTACACATTGAGCTAAATTCTTTCCTGTCATAGCTTTGCTATTCAGCGATAAATTTAGGCTATTCAGTTTAGTCTTATTTCTTATGCTGACAAGATAGCTTGAATAGAATAATAAAACCACCTCTGCGAACAGCAGAAGCTATGTTAGCAGGAGAAGCTCTCCTGCTGACATAGCGCTGTGCACACAAGTGCTTATGTCAGTGTAACTTACGTTCTTAGGGGGATATTTTATTTGTATTCCGGAGCAACATAAATTATGGCAACATAGGCTGTCGTGGAGACATAGCCTTATTATAGTTTTGTTTCTTGTAACAGCTGCTACATTTTCTTTTTTATTTCTCTTAATCTTTTTATTGTTTTTAAACAAATATTTCAGTGGTGCATCAGGAAACCCTTTAGATTCTTGTGTAAAGTTATTTTTCTTTTCTCTACAAACTCAGAGCAAACAAAATCCAAAGGGAGGCTTCAAAGTAAAATTACATTTGTTGGTAAAACCAGTCCTATACAAAATGTAAAATCACAGAATAAAATCCAGATGCAAAATTAAACTACCATCCCAAAGTGCAAATAAAATATAAGATTAAAGAGTAAAATGGGCGGAAAAGTTAAAATGAAAAATATTTTCATGGTCAGTCTGGGATTTTATCAAACGTAACTTTTTATAATCAGTCCACTTATATCTACTCAGATCAGGTATGCATATGCTTGTGTGTGTGTGTTTTATAGGCATGACCAAAAGGACATACGTGGAAGCTGTACTTGAAGGAATAAAACAGTGTAAAGAGGAGGATTTGGATATAGATGTCAGGTAAAATAACGTGAAAAACTTCTGATTTGGGATTTTGCTATGAACATGGTGTTTGGCCAAGGTTTACAGATCATGAATGCTGGGGAGAAATTTGTGTAGAAACCAGATTATTTTTGACTTAAAACCTAGCAATTTAGATATTGAAACGTGTATTTTATTATCCCTTTTACTGAATAGGGAGCAAAACTGCCTGAGATTTCTAAAGTCTCCATTCTCTGCAATGTTCTATAGCAAAAGTAGTGCCCTCAGGAAATACCAGACTAAGGAACTGTCTGTCACAAAAGTTGTGTTACTTTAACCATACAGGTATAGTTAAAGCAGTACTGCCCTCCCTGCCCCCATCTAGTACTGATGTAGTTATACCAGTATAGCTTATTCTGATATAGGGAGGGGAATAGGGAACCATTCTACTTGCATAACTGTATCCAGATGAAGGGTTGTACTGGTTTAACTAGTTTGGTTAAAAAAAATCAACCCCCTACCAAATTAGTTATACTGGTACAATGATTGTGTGTAGATCAGGCCTTAGAAAGACACTACAGTTTCTATTAGTAATTTAACAGATAATATAAACTTGAATTTTAAACCAGCTATCAAAAGTGAACCTAATAATCACCAATATAGATATAGTATGTGTCTTCCCCTCTGTTACGGAATTGTAGTGATTTTCTTTGAAATAATACAGTAATCACAATGAGAGTACCGCAGCCATTGACTGTTTGGCTAATTACTGAACATTGAACTGTTGTTTTACTAACATGCTTACTTTGATCCTCTAGGAAAGCTACTTTTACCGTGAAATGGCCTGTTAGACTTCTATCGTGCACAAACCTTGGGCAGTTTTGTTCCTCTTTAAAACAAACAAACAAACAACACCCACAACAAAAAAATCAACAAACCACAAAACTACTAACCATAAACAAATAAAAACTACAAATATATTGGACAATTTTTAAAAAGTTTAAATTATTTTAAAATGACCAACCCACCCCAGTGAAGTTGATGTAGGGGAAAAAAAGCACACACTGCACAGACAGCACCTGTGTAGCTGTATGTAGGAGCACTGGTTACCATGTACAATTTTCTTCTGAGTTTCACTTGTTTTTGAGAATTGAAAAATCAAAGAGAAAGTCAAAAGATGTGAACCAATAACAAAATGAGTTTATTAAAACCTCTCATAATTGTTTGTAAGTCAGAAACTTGATAACTAAATGGTGTGAAACCCAAATAAGATAAACAGCCACTAGTTAGGGATCCAGCTTTCCTCTGTGGGAGCTATAAAATTATTTTTTGCAAGAAACTAATAATACAGGTTAAAAATTTGCTCTGAAAAGTTGTCCTTAGTTCTTGACCTCTTTCGTGGGCCTTCTGTAAACTATATAAGATATAGGGCTACCTTTTCAAAGAGGGTTGTAATGGAGCACCTGCAGAAATCCACATTGTGCAGCCTGAATGGGTAATTGCATACCCCACAGGGTCACTTATGTGTGAAACACAGTTAACTTTTTGCACTCCAAAATGTAAATATGTTTTTCTGTTTGCTAAATGTTGCCTTTGAAAATTTGGACCATACAGTTTTTTTGTGGCAAAATATATTACACCTTTTACTAGTAGAGGTGTAATAATAACAAACTAGATATAAATGTGAATTAAGATACATGTATCATTTGTATACATTACATCATAAGAATATATTGCTATGTCACAGTTGTCAGCTATTGTACAGCCAGTTAGGAGGTTCCTTAGTATCTTATGGATTGGCCTTAATATCTTCTGCCTGTGCCTGAGATGTAGGGTATTGCAGAGGTCAAATTCTAAGCTGTTTGTGGAAGGGAGGGGCTGAATTCTCTGAGCTGGCAGGTCTTGCTGGCTAATCCAGAAAACAGCATTGGTAGTAGCTTCAGAGAATGAGTTGATATATGAAAATCAGAACTTTGGTGGGCAGGGGCTAGTAGCCAGATCGGGACATGATGCCAGTATAGGCAGTGGCTGGAAGGATGGTGCCTGTCCAGAGGACAGGAGAACTCTTTGCTGTGTCTTATTTGAGATGATGTATGTTTTTTAAGAAGTATTTAGAGGTCCTTCTCTGGAGATGTAGCTTACCAGATCTTTCCTTTCCCAGGACCTGGAAAAAGTTGTTTTGGTTTTATGAAAAAGGAAGAACCAAACCATACTCATAAAATTATTAAAAGAAATTGAAAGAAAATCAGTTTATCCCAAGTGAGGGTTGAGTTCCAGCTCCTTATGTTCAGCTATATAAGCCCAATCCTTTGTTTCAGTATTACATTTTTGCCTCTAGAGTGGAGCCAGTATGGCTGGAAGGGAGATGCCATGAATGTAATGCTGGAATTGGAGTGGGTATGCATGTGCCTGCCATGGCTCCGCTCTCCCCGGCAGCCAGAGCGCCGGGGGAGGGCGGCGAGCCTGCTGCGGCTCTGCTCTCCCCGGCAGCCGGAGTGCTGCGGGGAGGGCGGCGAGCCCAGTCGCGGCCCTGCTCTCCAGCCGGAGCGCCGCGCCGCCCCCCTCCAGGTGCCGCCCCACGCACATGCTTGGTGGGCTGGTGCCTGGAGCCGGCCCTGCCTGTTACTTGCCATCAGAGCTTTACAGTAACGGTTGTGACAAAAGAAGCAATTTCTATTTAAGTTATGAGTGCAGTGTTGCTTTTGCTGGTAATAGATTGTTTCTTTGTCAATCACCTGTTTGGTGATTTAATGTAAGATGTACATCTCTATTCTAGGTTTTTAATAGCAATAGATAGAAGAGGTGGACCTATCGTGGCAAAGCAAACTGTTAAACTGGCTGAAGAGTTCCTCCTTTCCACAGATGGGATTGTGGTAGGGCTTGACCTCAGTGGTGATCCCACCGTAAGTTACTTTCCTTTGAAGATGGATACTTTTATCGTTGTAATGATTATAGTATCAAATTTTATTTTTACTCTTAGTGCTTTGGATAATTTTCCTTTGGGGGCATTAACTGTTCATGGCAAGGGTTAGGAACGACTATTTTCCCACATCTAAAACATTATATAAATGGGTATAGATGCGTTTTGGAGTGCTTTTGCCTTCATCTGAAGTATGAGATATTGGCCAACGCTGAAGGCAGAATATGTTGTTGCTATTATTATTATTATATAATTTCTTTTAAATAGTGCCAACAATGTTGTATAAGGTTTTTTTCAAACATAAAAGAAGGCACACGATCTAAAGACAGAAGAACAGGTAGTAGTAGTCAAAGTAGTACTTGGAATGATGGCTCTTGCCTGGCAAATCCTATCTTCCTATTTTTAGTCATTTTACTTGACTTTGGAATGTATGAAGGAGTTGAGGGGATTGTACAGAAAGTTGTTTTGGTTCTTAACAACTGCCCTTTAGGTAAAGGACACCATCAACTAAAATAAACACGCTGATGTGTTGTTACTAGTAACATTTGCTGAACTGAAAAGAATTAGGGAAATACATTTCTCTTTATTATCTCACTGTTTACTTGTACATTTATTAGCACTTAGTTTGTAGTCATTTTCATTGTTTCCATTATATAGTTAGACAGTAAACTTGCTGGCTGTTGGTTAAATGTCTTGCTCATATTCATGATGTGAAGATAACATCTCTTGTCTCTAACAAAAAATTGAAAATGTACAAAATGATACACAACTATCAAAAAAGGGAACTTAAAAGCAACTTCTGAGCCCAGGAAAGCATCCACTACTACATTGCTCTGATTGTATCAGATTGATTGAGGTTGAGGCATATTGAGTTAATACTGAGAATAGACACAAAATGAGAACTAAAGCTGGTTTACAAGGCCCCACAGTTTGGTCTATTGGGGTGTGAATTGCAGTAGGTGTCTTTTAGTTTGCACTGTCAGCACTGGTGGGTTACAGTGCAACATGCCAGTGTGCATTGCAGTTCACATCCCATAGTCTGAACTGCAGGGTCATGTAGACATAAAATACAAGCACCTAATATGCTGCTGTTATAAAGAAAAGAAAAGAGGTTGAAGAATATAGTTCTTAAATTGAAGTGAAAAATATTGATTCACTATATTTGATTATATGTGATAGCAAAATAAAAATTATTAAAATTAACTGCTTTTGAATGAATTATATTAATATTCTGAAACTTCATCATGATTGTATAATTGGAAAGGTTTTAATAAAAAATACCTCCTGATTAATCATGCATTTTTGTTTGGATTTTTCTTCAAGGCAGGACATGGCAAAGATTTTTTTGAACCACTTTTCGAAGCGAAAAAGGCAGGTCTGAAACTGGCATTGCATCTTTCAGAGGTAAATTCTTAATGTTTGTGCTAACCTTTTTCTGCAGCCGCCTTTCAATAAAAACCTACTGTAACTAAAAGTAACATCTGTAGATTTTCAGTTTTTTTAGGCCGAAGTAATGCTAGTTTGTAGCATTTTGAAGAGATGGGGTTAGGAAAGAGAAATTTAAAGTAAACACACATATATATGTATTTTGAAGGGAAAAAACCCTAAAAGAACCGAAAACCAACTACCTACCCAACTTAATCAAGAAACTTTGACTAAATCTCTCCTACCTTTCTAGGGATGTTACAGTCCACCAGAGAACCATGCAGGCCCCACTCCTGTGATTTCTAATGTCACAAGAAATGTTTCAATGGTGCTATTGTCAGTTTTGAATTTTGTATTAATTTTGGATAGATCAATACAGTAAATGATATAATACAATAAATGTTGAGAACCACAGAAGGAATACCAGTAACATAACATACTCTGCCTTAAAATCTGCAAGGTCATGATTTATTCAATTATGGAAACAAATAGGACCTCAGTATCATAGGGAAAACCCTGATTCAAGAGCATGACTAAGCCTTGCTCATTAAGGATTATTGGAGGAACTGTTGGCTGTAATTTATTGTATTATATATTTCAGAAGTATAAGTATTAATTTGAAGTTTACACATACATTGACTGATCCATTACCCCCCCACCTGAATTATATCTGGAATATCATATAGTAGATCTTATGTACCTGTTTTACGCACATGAATAGTTCTGTTGACTTCTTTAGCTCTGTTTGTGTATGTGAGATGAGGAGAATTTGGAGTATGATCTCTAACATTGAAGATCCACCTAGAGTTTGATTTAGCAGGCCTGATGAATAATGAAAACCTTCTAATTTCTGAAAGAAATAGTGCCTTTAGGAAATTAAGGCTGATATTATTAATGAGTTTTTTGCATGGAACTCTTGTGCAGGGCTTTGAAAATGTACTTCCAAGTTCCTCACCTTCTTCTTTCTGCCTCTGTCTTATTGTGTAACTTCTCTGTTCTGCAGTCAGTTTATCCATTTGTACATTGGAGATAATTGTAACCTTCCTAGTTGAGGCTTATTTCATTAAGGTTTGTAAAGCTAATTGAAGTCCTCCAATCAAAAGTATTTCAGAAGTGCAAATAACTAATGTGATCTGTCCTTTTATCTGCTTTCCAATGAGTGCACTTCCATCTTCCAGTTCCTGCATCTCTTCCTTCTCCAAAACATAATAACTAACACTAATTAACACACACACTTATTTCTCATTTTCTTTATTGATAAAATATACAAATACAAAAAATCTAGAACCCAGATCTGATCTGGGGCTGATGTATAACTTTGATTATTCAGCTGCATTATGGCGCCATTACAGACTCTGTGCATGGGGGTGTATTCTGTTTTAGATCCCAAATAAAGAAGAGGAGACCAAAATTCTCCTTGGTTTGCCTCCAGACAGAATTGGACATGGTACATTTCTCAACTCTACAACAGGTTCAGAGGATCTTGTGCAGCTTGTTAGACAGAATCACATACCTATAGGTAAGCAAGAAGATAAGAAAATTGCTTGGTAGCCCTCAGGCTTTGATACATTGTATCTTGCAAATGATTCAGTAAGTCTGAGTAGATTTATATCTCCCAGAAATAAATATGGAAAGATATTTGTGATGTGGAAATAAATGGATACTGTGAGAAAATAACTGATACATATGGTGTTCTACTGATGCTTCTGTTTTTCATTTAAAACAAAATTGGTCATAGAGTATTTTTAAACGTTTTTACTGAGTGCCATTAATTAAATATCTACGTATTTTATATGCATATATTTCAATATACACACACATTCTTTCATACACCATTCTCAATATTGGTGCTCCTTAGCAGTTTTATGCCAGTCCTTGGTGTATAATCAACAAATAGTGGGAAAAGGAAAACAGGAAACAGAGATCTGGAACATTAAAATAGTACAAAATTGCCATGTGTTTACACCTGTTGCACCTGGTTAATATCAATAAACTACAGCTTAGTAATTTGTGTAGTGAAATATCTTTTAAAGCTATGTAAAAGGATTTAGTGGCATTTGTGTAGACTGTTCAAAGTTTTATATCTGCTTCAAATATATAGGGACATAAGAATTGTGATACTGGAGCATTGATCTGTCCAATCTGATATCATATCTCTGGCAGTGGCCAATAATGGATGCCTCAGATGAAGGTAGAAAACCAAAACATAACATACTTGACCAGTTGAGCAGTGCATGTGGTGTCTGTATGTATGCACCAGTTCCCCAAATACCCTGAATTGGGCACACAACTAGTGAACTGTGCACCTAACCACCCATTTGACTGTATAAATCCAGGTATTTTCATGTGTGCACACATGAACATTTTTTTCCCGTGTTTGAATATGTTCTTAGCTGGCATATACAATATATTGTAAGTGTCGTGAATCACCACAAATTTAAAAAAAATAAATAGAACAGGTAACACTGAACTATTCAGCTATGGATTGAAATGTGTACATTAATCTATCCAAAGATCATATTTTTGGTTCTGTACATATCCTTGTTTTTTTCTTTTAATTCATAGTTTTTCCTTTTATCACTTAGAACTTTGCATGACGTCAAACTTCAAAAGTCAGACTGTACCTTCCTGTGACAAACACCATTTTGGATACTGGTACAACATGGGCCACCCCACTGTACTTTGTGTAAGCCATTTTGATTGTACAGAATACATTTAGATGCTGACCATACAGAACATGGAAACTGAGTCACTGGAGCCAAGTTAGAGAAACATACCTGTTACTATCTATACAAGAGCCAACTGGACAAGGAATTTCTCTGATCTCACTTATAAGAAATCCGATACCTAGGTTAGGGAGAAATATATAGTAAAAATCTAGGAAAATTCTTGTTATTCAACTTCTAATTTTTATTGAAGCAAATCCCAGTAGATTAAAAGTCTGATTTACATGAAATTTGGGGTCTATATAGGTTTTTGGTATGAACCAGGGAACATTGCATTTGAACATCTTAGCTCCTATATTTGTATTTTAAATTGTAATTCCTTGTAATTATTATTTCCTTGTAATATGAAATATGTTTCTGTTGCATTCAGAGGAAAATATGGGACCCTTCCTGTAGGTAATTAGTCCTGATCCTGTGAGATGCCAAGCACCTCAGCTCCCATTGCCAGCATCTATAAAAACATCCATGTTAGAAAACATCACAGTGGCCAAGTTAAGTAAGGTAAATTTAGGGACCTCTCTTCCTCGCATGGTTCATAAATCCACCCGAGAGCCCTGGATTAGGGAGCAGGGACCAACTTAGTCCTTAAATGATCCTAACTTGAACATTTCAACTGGCAACACTTATCTAAATGTTATTTATCATTTGTATTATGGTAGCAGCCAAGGACCATAATCAAAGTCAGGGCCCCATTGCACTAGGCACTGTTGTACAGGATGACACAGACCCTGTCCTAAAGATAAATACTCTAATATAAGACAAGGTGCAGCTAGTAAGTGGGGGGTGAGGAAGGGCGGGGGCGGAACAGGGAAGGGGAAAGATAACAGTTGTATGGTCACACATTTACATAAGTTACACCTGTGAATAACTTGATGGTTCTGAATCATCAGACTTGTTTTGAAATAAGTGCCAGCAATCCCCACAGGCCTTCTGTCTAGGCATCTCTCTGTAGGCATCATGGTAGAAGTGTGTCTTGAGGAGGAGTGGTAGGAGCAGCTTTATGGATTAGTTTGGAGAGGGTGCTCCATGTGTAGTAGGAGACATAGAATAAATCACAAAGACTCTGGCTGTTTTTATAGACATCATATATTTTTATAAATGAACTGTTCTTTCACTTAGACTTCTTTGTTCAGCGTATGATATTTTTGGATGAGATATATTGATATTAATTTACAACCAGTTTCACCTTACTGTATCTTTACTGCAGCTATTCTATCAGTTAGTACTTAATTAAAGATAGAATAAGTACTAGCTGCAGTAAACTGAAATACAGTAGGGTGAAACTGATTGTAAATTAATTTCCTATTTTGCAAAGCTAGACACACTGAATGATTGTTCTTTTTTTTTTTTTTTTTTACCCTCCCTCGCAGACTGACGATAAAGGTGTCTTTGCAACGGATCTGTCTCAGGAGTACCAGATGGTTGCTAAAACATTTAATCTGAAGCCGTCACAGATGTGGGACCTCTCCTATGAATCAATCAACTATATCTTTGCTTCAGACAGTGTAAAATTGAAGCTAAAGGAACAATGGAATAAACTGAAACCAAGTCTGCTAAGTAATTAAACTATAGTTATAAATAGATGAAAACAGAATATACTAGCTCAGTTAATAAGGATGATCTGCCTAAGAGATTCTTTCTTTGGCCTTTTAAATTTTGATACAACCATAGGGCCCAGTCCTGCAGCCTCTGCTTATATGAATTAAGGGCTACAGGAACAGACCCTTATTTAACCAGGATGAGAGAGAAGTTCCTTTCCACACTTTGTCTGGAAACAGTCTGTCAGTGAGTAAAATTCCAGATTTTTCATGTACTAAATACCGTATTCACTGTAGGGAAACTAGTTTTTTTAATTACCGTATATACTAGTTCATAAGCATCAGAGAAGGGGGTCGGTTTATGAACGGCTATATAGAGGGAGAAGTGGGACACAGTCCCTCCCCCAACAGAGGGAGCAAGGAGAGGCAGCACAGCCAGCAGAGCCAGAAGGGAAGAGGCGGGGCCAGAGTCTCTCTGTTTCTGGCCACGCTGTTCTCCCCCCAGCCTCCAAAGCAGCTGCAGCTCTGGGGCTGGCAGGTTCCGGCGGCGCTGCCGCCTGGCCCCGCCTGCTGGAGCACACTGCAGCTGTGCCGCCTGGCCCTGCCCGCTGAAGCAGGCACGTGGCTATGCTGCCTGGCCCGGCCTGCTGAACCAAGCTGCGGCCGTGCCGCCCAGCCTGCCGGAGCAGCTCCGGCCAGGCCAGAGACATTCTCACCTGGCCCTCCCCAGATAAGATGGGAAGGGGACGGATGGGATGGGGTGAGTGTGGGGGTCCCGGGCTGGGGTGGGGTCATGTGGGGGGTGGTCACAGGGGTTACTCCCCTGACACCCAGCTTCTCAACCCCCACACTCCCAAAATTTCCCCACCAGTTGCTGTCCCGGCCCGTCACGGTAATCTGCTGGTGGGCTGGGACGTTTTGTTTACTTAGGTTTACCTCCGTACCTGCGGATGCTTGAGGTAAACAAACCGTCTGAGCCTGCCAGCGGCTTATCCTGATGGCCTGGGAGCCAAAGTTTGCCGACCCTGGAATTACAGGGTCAGCTTATGAATGGGTCATAAAAAATTTCCATTTTTACTTATCCATGTTGGGGGTTTGGCTTATAAACGAACTGGCTTATGATCGAGTATATACGGTACTTTTTGCTCAAATGTGTTAAAATATTACAAATATTGGAACCATCATAGCAAAATAACGTTGAGTAGGAAACGCATAGCAACAATGTACTAAGCAGTATGTATATGTTTTTCTATATCAATCTTAAGAAGGCTGATGAGCAGAAAGATATGGACAATTTCAGGGAGAAAAAATACTTGTCAATAAGATCTTCACACTCAGTTAAGAGACATATTAGAACTGTTTCTGCTGATATAGATGTCTGACCAAAGCTTTCTGTGGGTAGTTTTAATGAATATGCTGAGACAATCAAACTGAACTACACTATCAACACACTCAGAAGTAAGTGTGTTACAGTGTCTCCGTGTTACACTGGCAAGCAGAAAAAAATTCTAAAACCAAAATCAACAACTGTGACATTTATGGGGTTTTGTTTTTAAAATGCTTTATTACAATTTAAAGTTTATTTCTTTCCATTTGTTTTTTTAAAAACAAAAAATAGCTTTTTTGATGCGGTGTGTTTCTAAAACCACTACTTTTGTTTTTGCTCAGGGTTTGTAGATTGGAGGCATGTAAATTCTGCAGCAAATTATGTAATGTTGTATCATTTATAAGGGATGCTTTCCTTCTACTAAGTGATACCATGTCTGTTTTGACACCACAGGGAGCTCTTTAGTTTGGGAAATGAGATGTGGTTTTTGTCAGTGGTATTAATTTATGCATTGATAGATCTGTCACTCTTTGCAGAAGAATCACTGACGACGTAATCTTGCCATATGTGGCCCCTCTATCCTTTAAGAGACTGTGTTTTTTGAGTAGTTTAAGTAATTGTACTAGGAATTGGGATTTAACTTCATAGATTAGGAAAGAGATTCCACCGTATAGAACTGGTCCTATTACTTCAGGAAATCCCTTTGCTATCTGAGTTTCAGGAGACCAGACTATTAATGGACTATAACAGACTGCATTTTTTGCAGTGCTAATGAAAGTAGACGGTACTGAATGTTTTGAAGATATAAAGGCAATCTATTTGAATGAGTCACTGGCTATGCTGTTTCAAGTTTTCGTTGGCTCATGAGAACTGTCATGGGTAATGATTTTTTTGTATCTTGTAACAAGGATACTAATATGAGTTATGTGTTGCCGCTGTCAACAGTCATTGTCACTTCTACAATGCCTGATCCTCTCAGGTACTCAGATGATTGGGCCCTTAAAAATCTTTTTAGGAGGGGGAGATCTTGCAACAGTCATTGGGATGGCTAATACAGTGCCTCCAAATATTGGTGATAGGCTCAAACTCCACAAGCCTAGTGATAGGATCCCAGTCCTTGGTCTCTAGATGTCAGGGCAACTTGCTGTTGTGGCTGAGCCAATTGGAAAAAGGTTTATGATGATAAAAACTGGAGATAGAGTTAGAATGTTTATGTGACAGGATGAGCTTTCTCAGCTATGTCATTTAGAATGAAGCCTCTGGCTTTCACTAAATGATGAGTGACCCAGTAGAGGGATAGTTCTTTTCTGCTGAGAATACACCTCTCATGTGCTCAGAAGTCAGTTCAGACAATCAATTATGTGACCTCCTAGCAGCAGTTGGACATAGGAAACAACCACAGCTTTGCGATGTCTGCTCTGTATACTATAGGAGGAGCTGTCCTGTCTGAGCTCTCCAATTCTTTTCTGTGTCCCAGCAGGAGGAGATCACTCTCTGACTTCTGAACTAGGGATTTAGTTGTTTGTTGTGATCCACTTTCAGGTAGCTGCTGCTTATATGTATGTGGGGAAGAGCAAGACCTATCTGCATTCTGCTCCCGCATCCCCCCAGTCCTGAGGCCAAGGAAAGAGCGCTGTAGGGTGAGGAGCTGTGGTTCATGTGTTTTTAGTAAATATTCCCCTGGCACCCTATCAGCAATCCATGATTGGGATCAGTTGTGCCCCAGCCATAAAGTACAAGTAATCTGTGTAAATTGCTGTGTGGGGGTTCTGTGCCCACTGGCAAGCCAGCCAGAATAGGACTTTAGAGTAGAACCTCAGAGTTACGAACATCAGAGTTACGAACTGACCAATCAACCACACATCTGATTTGGAACCAGAAATACACAATCAGGCAGTAGCGGAGACCAACATCTCCCCCCCTCCCCTCCAAAAGAAAAGCAAGCACAGTACTGTGTTAAATGTAAACTACAAAAAAAAAAAAAAAAAAAAAGGAAAGCAGCATTTTTCTTCTGGATAGTAAAGTTTCAAAGCTATATGAAGTCAATGTTCAGTTGTAAACTTTTGAAAGAACCACCATAATGTTTTGATCACAGTTATGAACATTTCAGAGTAATGAACAACCTCCATTCCTAAGGTTTCATAACTCTGAGATTCTACTGTATATTAAAACTGCTGCTGTGAGATAGGGTGCTCTGGAGAAAAGATCAAAGGGTCAGAAGCTGCGAAGTCCTGAGGATAAACCTCATCTCTGCTGTTGATTGGCTGTATGGCCTTAGGCGAGTAATTTCATTTCACTGCCCCAGTTTCCAGGCTGTAAAATGGAGATAAATGCTATCTGTCTCATGGAGGTTGTTAGGATCTGTTTGTTTGTTTGTTCAGCATTCTGAACATACATGTGGTATGTAAACGTAAAGTTTTGTGCTTATCAATGCACACTTGTGTCCATGCAAAACGCAGTGAGGGTCAGAAGCTAGCTTTCCATTTTCTATGTAGCAAATTCTTTCCAACCCTTTTGAAGTGGGTAGGATTCCAGGGGACTTCCCAAGCAGTATTCGATTTATTTCTCTTTCCACCTCCCATTCCTCTTTGTGCAGAGTGGCTTACCAGTCTATGGCAAACTCTTTGTATAATCTTTCCTTTAGCTGGATCCCTCTAACTGGCTTTTAAAAGACAAATTAGCTTTGTTTTCAAGCTAAAAAAAAATCATTAGTCCAATTGTTTGTTTTGCTTTTTCCACTGAAAATAAATAAAGTAGACTTGAATAAAAATCTGTATGCCTTTTGTTTTAAAGCAAAACCGAGGTAATCATGCATGAATTGTCATGTTGGTTTTAGTTAATGTTTAAGACCCTGATCCTACAACTTGTTCAACATGGGTTGATGCTTGCATTCCCATGGATCACCATGTAGATGCAGGGATCTGACCGTGTGAAACGAGTTGCAGGATCAGGGCCTTAGTGTGTTACAGTTATACACAGACTCCTGTAATAATGAATAGTTCCTGCCATGAGGATGTGTGAATATTTGTGATTGTGTACCTCATCCATATCTAGATCCAAACCATTTATACTACACTTGGGAACATGGACTCTACAAGTACATGAAATTCATATCCAGTGTAGGTTGACATTAAATATGGATGATGGACTTTCCGCATGCATCTGTTTTGTATTGAAAAAAACCACACCATTAAAGTAGTAAGGAAAGAGATGGATTTCACTACAGTCTGACTCTGTCGATCTTTATTGCTATTCATTCATGGCTCTGTCCTCTTCCCACTGAAGTCAGTAACAAAACTCTCATTGATTTTAATGGTGAAAAGCGCTGTGGTGATATCCTGGGACCCTGCATGCTCAAAGAGAATCTTCTTGGAAGCACATGCCTTGTTTTGAAAATGGGTTAATAAAATCTCCTTGCTTATCATGAATGCTACTGCAATATTATGATCTTGTCTAAATGCACTCATTTTTAATACTCTAAATAGTTTAAGTGCATTAGGTTCTTTTTCAGGGAAAGCATCATATTTTTTGCCATATCATCTTCCATCCTCCCTTGTACTTGGCCATTTCCGGTATTACAAATAGTACTGGTATTCACTGTTATTATTTATACATAATAAATGTGTAATGGTTGTATTGCAACTTTTAAAATGTAAAAGATGTGCATATTCTTAGTGCTTTAGGGGTAGAGGCTGAATCCTTAGATCCTTGATTTCAACGGGAGTGTTGCTGGAATGAGTACACTTTAAGCAAGAACCTCAGGATTTGGTGCCCCAGTTTAGAAATACTCAGATTCCCTGGATCTACATTTTAAAAATAATCCTTTTATCTTAGTCTCAACATACATACCAATCAATCTTTAAAAAAAGTTAAGGATTTAAGCCTGGGTCTAATAAAATTTGAACTCCCAATTGCTGTGCCACTATAACTGCTCTAGTATCTTGCTCCACTTGGCAGTATGGAAGTCTTGTTCCTCCACTAGATATTTACGTGGAATGACAGGAAGTTCCATGCATACGTGTGTAATGTAAAGAGGGGGCTTGAATGTCTATACAGACTGTGATACCAGTAGCAGGGCTTTTTTTTATGGTCATCCACTGCACATTCAATATGCTGTGCTAGCAGGAGATATAGCTGTTTCACCCATTCTATCATGCATATGAACTGTCATGTCTTTAAGAGCATGATGAATAAATAGGTGCAGTTTGACTAGTATCCTGATTGTTCAGTCATCCAAAGTGATTACACTGTAACAAGCAGCATTTGGACCTCAGTTCTGAATACAGCTAGGCGAATACAGCTAAGTGGAATAACACAAGGAATCCAACTGAACCAGTGAAGAACCCTTTCATGGATATGCAGGATATGCAAGTAAGTGATATCATTAAAGTGGAGTATTCTGTATACAGTTTGGGCAGCACTTTAGGATGAAAGGAGCTATATAAAATGTAAGATACTTTGGCTCACATTAAAAATTATAACAATTCCCCAACAGGCATGGAAGGGAGACTGCAGATGTAGGACAGTTGGGTCACACCAGTCTAATTACTCTCCGCTTTTAAAAGGTACTGTAAGAAGTAAAAATCAACACTCCTCATTGACTCAATGTTTTTCATGGCAGATGAAGGAAAGAAGCTACAGTAGACAAAACCTAGCAAGGCACCCTGGATTTGTACTGGCTGGTTAGTGAAACAGGAGGGACACAGTAGCTGCGATTATCTGTTTTGGGCTTCATTTTCTTCTGTCCTTTCCTCTAACTAGCCCAGAGACTGAATCGGTCGCACACTGCAAAAGACATAAAGCAGATACAGCTCATGTGAAGTAGGAAGATGGTGTCAAGTCAATTTTTACAAATTTACTCAATGGAAAATTTTCCCAAAAACTTAAGTTTAATCACCCTTTTCCAGTCCTCACTGTGATTTGCCTATAGCAGTGTCAGTTCTGAGTGCTCACATAATACTGGTATGTTAACCAATGTGTTCTGGTAGTATTTGTTTTGGGTTACATTGGCCTTCTATTATGGCAAGAATATCAGCAAACTCTTGGATGACAGGAGAGGCCCCGGAAGACTGGAGAAAGGCTAACGTAATGCCCATCTTTAAAAAGGAGGAACTGGGAAACTATAGCTCAGTCAGTCTGACCTGAATACCTGGGAAGCAACTAGAGCAATGTATAAAACATTCTATTTGTGAATACACCTCTACCTCGATATAACACGACCCAATAGAACACGAATTCGGCTATAACACAGTAAAGTAGCGCGCGGGGCGGGGCTGTGCGCTCTGGCGGATCAAAGTAAGTTCAATATAACGTGGTTTCACCTATAACGCGGTAAGATTTTTTGGGTCCCGAGGACAGCGTTATATCGGGGTAGAGGTGTACCTGGAGGATGAAGGGGTAATCACTAGCAGCCAGCATGGATTTACTAAGAACAAATTATGCTAAACCAGCTTGATTTTCTTCTTTGACAAGGTAAATGGTTTGGTGGATAGGAAGAATGTACGTGTTTGATGTATCAAAATTACTGTGTGATTCTATAATAATCAGACTTGATTAAATTAATTAGATTTCTAGTACCTGGGTTAGAACTTTTTTTTTTTTTTTTTTTTTTAAAACTTAAAAGGTTTGAGTCCCTTTGCCCTGGCCAACCAAGCTCTGTGTTATAACCCAAGTAAGCCCAAAAAGAATCTAAATTGTGTTTGTGTGGTTATTTAATCAATACAGTAGAACCTCAGAGTTATGAACACCAGAGTTATAAATTGATCAGTCAACCACACATCTCATTTGGAACTGGAAGTACATAATCCAGACAGAGCTGAGACAACTCCCCCCCCCCAAAAAATACAGTATATTACTGTGTTAAACATAAACTACTAAAAAAATTGAGGGAAAACAGCATTTTTCTTCTGCATAATAAAGTTTCAAAGCTGTGTTAAGTCAATGTTCAGTTGTAAACTTTTGAAAGAATAACCATAACATTTTGTTCAGAGTTATGAACATTTCAGAGTTATGAAAAACCTCCATTCCTGAGGTGTTCATAACTCTGAGATTCTACTGTATGAATTTACTGTTTGACCTTTTAACAAACCAGGCAAGAATTAATATAAAAGAGGCACATTTAGTTTAAATTCATAGAGGAATGATGGATTAGTTTGCCCATTTGTAAAATAACAATTTTTTGGTATATTTTAAATTATCATGTATTTAATTGGTTCTTAGTAATAATACCTAGACTACTGCATGAATAAAAGAGTGTGTATGTATGTGCATGCACCCCCCCCCCAAAGTATATGTAAATATAATATACTATATATATTTATGTTATTCATACAGGTATTATCACTAGAACTAATGAAACAGTACATTAAATGAGCTCGATGGAAGTAGAGAGATTTTTTTTCAGAAAGTGACTTAAAATTTGTACTTTATTAGCTTACCTCTTTATTCAAAACTACCTTTAATACTAATACTATTATGTGATACATGGCTCATGCTAAAAGTTACTCTTGCTATCACGATACAAGCTTTTTTTCCTTTTCAATTTAAGAATTTTCAGAGCAGGGAGCTTGATTTTAATGTTTGTAAAGCACTGAGCACACTTTCAGTTAACTACAAATAAAATTAAACAGCTCGAAAAAAATTAGTTTGAGTTATCAACCAAGTTAACAAAACCATTAGTTAGGTACATGTTTTAAAAACTTATTTCCATCACAGTAACTTTCACCTTTCTCCCTATTTTTTTCATAGCTTTAAAGATTCATTTGAAATTTGTTTTGATGGTTGGTAAAATCAGACTTGTGACTTATCACTTTTGAAAATGCTACTCATAGCCTCTTAGAACCATTTCCTGCTTGACTTACTAATACTAATGTCATTTGCAAGCAAGATTTGACCCATACTGGAAGACAAAACAAAGTGAAATGTTCCTCACCAAAGGGCTTGCCAGCAGTTCTCCAGGGTTTGATGGAGTCTATGACTTTGATGTAGCTGAGTTGTTTTCTGTCCATTACAGGACCACAACCTGCAGAAGGGAAATGCAATTTCTTAGCACATTTTTTGTAGTAATTACTAAGTACCCAGTCCTGCAAGCTTTACTCATGTGATTAATACTAGTGACTGTAATGGGACTCCTCCTATGTATAAGGGTTACAGAATTGGACCCAAATATTTATTTCCTACTAATTTTATATAAATGTTGATGTAAGCAATGTGAAAGAGGAGAAAATGTTCCTACAGAGGGAAATGATGCATATTGTCTTTCATCTGGTTTTCCAGTGTTGGAAAACAGATGAGATAGCATACATAGTAGAATTTGGTTTCAGTAATTTAAAATTTGGTCTTCTGCTGAGATTTTGTACAGTAAGCCAGGGTTTAATCAAAAGTTGATTATTTTTTACCTGAAGTGGAAACGAGGTTAGATTTCATGACTTGGGCTTGGATGTTCCTTGTATTTGCCCCATTTTGGTACATCAGAAAGTTCCTCCTCCCCTAGAGCACACAAATAATTAAAACCTCATTTTGGAGGCTGATTCAGTTCTAGTGACTTCAACAGGATCAGGATTCAACTGTGAGCCCCCAAGATAGTAAGAAATATTTGTGCTTTTAGGAGAAAAGCATACTTACTAGATCAGTAAGATACACTTTTAATTTGTTGTCCATCTTATGATCTGAAAAGGCTGTTGGTATAGAAATTAAAGATGGTCTCTGAAAGTAAGAAAAATAAAATAGATTAATAATCAAATTGCTACAGGTTCAATTATTTTCTGTAAAATAGTTCACACACATGCTATTTCAAATATATTTTAATTTTTGTGCATAACAAAGTACTTATTTATATTCACAGATAAATATTTTAAAAGAACACAGTATTTTATTTGAATACATACTGATTCTAATATAAATTTAAGAGTGTAAACCTATTTTATTATAAACTAAATTGTACCAAATTTCACCAAAAGAAACACAGTTACTCACCCGGCACAGAAGGACATGATGTAGTCAGCCTAGGTGTTGGCTTGAGACTGGGTTTTATCTGATTTCTGTACTAGTTTCAAGTAATGACTTCACAATGTGGTTAACATGGAGTCCGTGACCTTATGATGTGTGAAGCAGCAGTATCATCATTTGATACCTTAAACTGAGTTGCTGTATTGTGAGAGTTATTACTGATTAAAAGCTGGCTTAAAAAGGTTATTCGCACAGAAGTGCACCAATTACCCTGTTTCCCCGAAAATAAGACATCCTCCGAAAATAAGGCCTACTTACAGTTTTGCCTCTCGTTGTAATATAAGGCATCCCCCCGATAATAAGACCTCCCCGATAATAAGGCATCCACCGATAATAAGGCATTTTTCATTTCTGAAAAATAAGACATCCCCTGAAAATAAGACCTAGCGCATCTTTGGGAGCAAAAATTAATATAAGACACTGTCTTATTTTCGGGGAAACAGGGTAACTAAGTGGATCATTGATATAAAAAGGAAGGAAGAGTTCAGATTTGGAAATATGTGTTCTTATGAACAGGCACAAAAGGGACTACAGTGCTATGGCAAAAAGAGGAAGAATAGTTTTCCTCCTTAATCCAGGAAAACCCACTAGACCAATTTATTGGGAAATACCACATTTGTGACTCTTCAGTTTTTAAAAAAATAATCTGTAGTGGTTTTGTGTCCTCAATTTCCTGCTGCCAGGGCCTATCACAAGCGAACACTCCAAATTATTTCAATCGGTCCATTGTATTCTCTCAGCTCCATGTTTACCTCGCATGTTCTACAACACTGGATGCTTAAAGCTTCGCCACGGGATCATGTACTTTGATGCTGTTGACACCATCACACTATGTAGATAGTATCAGGGGGTAGCCGTGTTAGTCTGTATCTACAAAAACAACAAAGAGTCTGGTGGCACCTTAAAGACTAACAGATTTATTTGGGCATAAGCTTTCATGAGTAAAAACCTCACTTCTTCGGATGCATAGAGTGAAAGCTACAGATGCAGGCATTATATACTGACACATGGAGAGCAGGGAGTTACTTCACAAGTGGAGAACCAGTGTTGACAAGGCCAATTCAATCAGGGTGGATGTAGTCCACTCCCAATAATAGATGAGGAGGTGTCAATTCCAGGAGAGGAAAAGCTGCTTCTGTAGTGAGCCAGCCACTCCCAATCCCTATTCAAGCCCAGATTAATGGTGTTGAATTTGCAAATGAATTTTAGTTCTGCTGTTTCTCTTTGAAGTCTGTTTCTGAAGTTTTTTTGTTCAATGACAGTGACTTTTAAATCTGTGATAGAATGACCAGGGAGATTGAAGTGTTCACTTACTGGCTTGTGTATGTTACCATTCCTGATGTCCGATTTGTGTCCATTTATTCTTTTGCGGAGGGACTGTCCGGTTTGGCCAATGTACATGGCAGAGGGGCATTGCTGGCACATGATGGCATATATGACATTAGTGGATGTGCAGGTGAATGAGCCCCTGATGGTGTGGCTGATGTGGTTGGGTCCTCTGATGCTGTTGCCAGAGTAGATATGGGGACAGAGTAGGCAACGAGGTTTGCTACAGGGATAGGTAGATAGTGTCAGAGTAGTTTTTTAAATAGTTCTTGGCAGAATATCATCAGTAAATGGTAACTTATTTGCCATATGCTATATTAGTACTCAAGATCATAAAAGAAAATTGATTTATAAGCAAAACATACTTTATCCTAATTTGTTTAGCTGAAGTATAGAAATTATAGTGTAGTTAAAACATAAATATTTCAAATTGATCCTTTTAATCCAGGTAATATGTACTCAACGAACCTTCCAGCCATTCAGGAAGGACTAAAGTCTGGGGTTATTTATTGAACAAAACTCCAATTGAATTTACCAATCATTAGTTCTTAGCAATGTTAAAAAATACACATACTAACTAATCAGACTGATCACTACAGCCTGAGAGCTTTCTCCATAATAACCAAATGTAGAATGTGCTTGTAGATACAAAGAACCAAATGTTACCCTTAATTACACAATTGTTTCGACTCCCAGTGATGGGACCTACTCTCCAGATATGATAACAGTTAATATGCCCATCATATTTAATGGCTGAAGTAAAAGTTATCCAGACAGAAAAAAATAAGTATTTTTAATTCGCATTCCCATTCTTCAACTGATATTAAACAAACTTACAGGCTTTAGTTCCAAGGCCTGTACATTATTTATTTGTAAGTTTATTGAGACTGTATAAAATATGAATATGGAATGTTGAAGTGTTTGGTGACTTTTGTTTTGGCCTTTTTTGGAACTAAGATGGTAAAATAAGTACATTGACTAAAATAGTCACATTGTGGAATGCTAATGGGAGACTACAGTAATTAATTTTACACTGAAATAGCAATATGAATGCAATTATTATTCTTCAAAGATGGCCATTGAATGGCAAGCAGACCATCTAGCAGGCCAGGGCATTGGCAAAGAATGAGTCTACATGGCAGCTCCATAATCTGTATAATCAGGGTTTCCACAAAATGTGTTTCTCAACCAAGAAGTATATGGTTGTGGTGAAGTAAGGAAAATGACATGAAATCGGCCTGGATATCTTGTTACCTGGACTCAAAGTAAGTTTAGGACCTTGTTAGCAACCTTGAGACTAGATTCTGATATCTTTACTCACAAAGAAATAGTATCTCAAACCATGAGTAGGCTCACTGAAGTCTCTGGGAATACTTGTAGAGTGGGGCAATACTTAGTGAGAGTAAACAGCAGAATGTGGCTCTAGCTAATTGAGACTATATTCCCCTTTTTTCACTTCTGTAAGGAAAAGCGACTGCACTTCAGCTCCCTGACAAAAGGTTGTTGCAGTCTGAGGATGTTATAGTTTAACCAGGTTTTAGTGTCTGGAATGAATAGGCTTCATCAATGGACTAGTATTCCCTGCTGACTTCATTAGTATTTTTCTAGGATACAGTTTTCTGATGGGGTTGTCTGTGAAATAGTACTTTTTAATGTGTGAATTAAAAAAAGGACCAAGTTATTGGCAGATACTCGTTGAGCAGTGAGTGGAACACTTCTGATGCTAAGTAGTTGTGCTGTTGCATCAAAAAGTTTCAAGTAAAACCAGCTGCTTCTGAGTCCAGGAGAAGATTTCATATTCAAAGCATCAGTGATGCACAGGAATAAATTTTACTTTTGAGGCCTGCATACTGAGTGAAACAATGGTACAGCTCCAGTAAGCTTTACTATTTTTACTTGTTTTCTCTGCAAGCATATATTGCCTCCCCGCTCAAATAGAGATGAGCTTATTTGCTAGATAAATGTTTGAGAGGAAACTTTTTTTTAAAGGTAAAGATACAGCTACTTTAATATCAGTTGTGCTACACAAAATGAAGTGAAATTTGTTTTTGTTAGCTATAGATAACCACTTAAAAATGGACCCCAAGCCCGGGGACAGTGAATGCTATTTTTCCTTTTGGCTTGTAATAAACACAGCAAGTCTACTGGGTAAAAAACAGTATTTGACAGTACTGATGAAGTGGTTACTTTTCAGCCTGGTTGAAAAGTGCTCATGCTGCTGTATTTGACAGAGGTTGGAGCTCACACTTGGAAACTTTAAATTACAGCCTATTACTAGGCAGAACATGTGTTTTGTAAGAATGACTATGCTTTGTCAAAACAAGGGTTCATCTAGCCCAGTATCCTGTCTGCTGACAGTGGCTAGTTCTAGAGGCTTTGGAGGCAATAGACAAAACAGGGCAATTATCAAGTGATCCATCTCCTGTTGTCCAGCGTGAGGCTCTCCTAGCTGGATGTTTAGGGACAGTTTGAGCATGGGCTCATTTCCCTGACCATCTTGGCTAATAGGGACTGATGACTCAATCCTCCATGAACTTAATACTTTTTTTAAACGCAGTTTTGGCCTTCTCACCCTCCGATGGCAATGAGTTCCACAGGTTGACTGGGCTTTGTGTGACGTACATTTTTGTTGGTCTTAAACCTGTTACCTATTAATTTCATTGGGTGACCCCTGGTTCTTATGGTATGTGAAAGGGTAAGTCACACTTTCCTATTCATTTTCTCACCCTCATTCATGATTTTATAGCCATTTATCATATGCCCTCTTGCTTATACCACAACTGCTTATTCAAACTATATGGCACCTCAGAAAAGCTGTGCTATTCTCTAAGATTTCCTATTGAAGAACATATCAACTCAAATCCAGCCAACTGGGCTATAAGTAGTTTGACAAATTTAGGATTTTAAACAACTCCATCCAGAGGACCCCTTCCCCAAGCTTCTTCCCCACCCCACCTCATGGATGAGGTATGTTATTCTCAGAAAATGAATAATAGGCCTCTATGCTAGAGTGTATTAATTTATATCAGCCTTGAAAAGGGACCAGCAAGACAACTTGTTTGTGTAGGTACAGCTAATTTACTCCCTTTTGCTAGAGATGAGGAGAAACTGTTTCTCTATGAAGCAACTGTCAATAGCCAACTTGTTTACCTAATTTGATTACCTATTCCTCAAACTTAATTTTCATCCCAATAGCTCATGTGTTCTTTAGTGAAGCCTGATTTTCTTCAGTTCCCTGTTCTACTGGGTTAACCAACAGTCCCAATTTTTAAAAATCAAGTAAGTAACAATACCTCCAAGATAGTTTCTGTTGTTATGGTGACCTTTTGCTGTAGGATGAAGTTTAGACCTAGAGGCACATTACCCTGCTTGACAAGAGGCCTGAACTATGACAGCTTCTTAGGAATACATGCATTGCCCCAGATGAAGTGATTCATCTAATCTGGACTTCTGCCAGCTGCAATGGCTTTTTTTTAAAAAAAGTGAAGACTGAGTGTGCTCATACTTGTGCAATCCTGAGGAAATATTCTAGGTATTGATATGTACTTAGGCAAAACAAAACAAAACAAAACATGCACACCACCTGTGTTCAAATATGTTGAATGCTTATGGCTTTGCTGTCTGGATGCTTTTTGAAGATAGAAATTTCTGAGAGTCACGTTCTTAATGAGCTAAACTTAGGGCTTGTACACACCAGTGCTTACTTCCGTATAACGCAAGTCACTCACGGGCATGGAAAAGTGTGGTGTGGAAAGTGCTGTTGGTGGGAGAAGCTGTCCCACTGACATAGCTACAGCCGCTCGGGGAGGTGGGGTGATGCTGACAGGAGAGCTCTCGTCTGTCAGCATAGTGTGTCGGCACTAGCAGTGCTACAGTGGCGCAGCTACATCAGTACAGAGGCACCACTGTAGAGATTCTAGTGTAGACTAGCCCTTAGGTTGCCTATATACATTAATATAAGGCCTAGCTTACACACAGGATTCACTCTAAACTGCATTGGTCACTTGGCATATACACATGATGTCCTCGCACAACACGTAGAGCAAGTCATATGAAACTTGAGACCTAAACCTGGGCCAGACAGGGTTGGAAGATGTAGGTATTCCATATTTCAAAGAAAACTGTTCAGCCTACTTTATAGGAAACACCCATTTAAACAATTTGGTTTAGACGGTCACACACTTTAGAACCTTTAGTCTTTATCTGATAATTTTGAACATTAGAATTGGATACCTAGAAAACAGTTTTCATTGCTCAGCATTTTTTTATTCACATCACAGAAAATACACACAGTTTGGTCCTATTATATAGCATCTTTGGAAGTTTAAGCAAACACAGAGTCTGACATGACATTACAGCTTAGTGTTCCTTTCAACATACTGAAAATAGGAAGCCTTCAAACCTCTTAGTAAACAGACTGGTGACGTATTGCTTTGAAATGCTATGGTACAACAGCTAAATATTATCAAGTGTTTACACATTGCTGTTCAGAATCATAGCTTTGCACAAAAATGCAATTACATAAATTGTTTTAAATACCTGGCATAAAAAAAGTAACATTTCAATGTTCAGCTCTTTTAAACAAAAAAATATAAAAATAATGCAGATTAAGTGCAAATACAAATATACAAATGAGTCTCTACGTGAATACAAAACCTTTAAAAATTAAATACTGACTTCATTCAGTCACTTAAGTGCTAGTTTTTTTTACCAGGCTTGAACAAAAATAAATTGATTTGTGAAACTTGTTTTAAAAAAATACCCAAGATTTATTCATTCTTCATAGGTTTATTCCTTTCGCATCCATTATGGAATCCCTTAGTACCATCAGGACCTTTGGGTAACCGCAACACTCCTACAGGTAACCCATCTGCATTTTGTATTTTCCGGGCAAGCATTGGGCTACTTACTGGACTTTTTTCTTGTGTTACAGTTTGAGCTTGTCTTCTTCTCTGAACCCATGGGCTACTAGAAGGTGTGATACTGCTATCTGAAGAGTAATCTGCACATTTCCTTGAGATTTCAGGGCTAGTGCTAGGATTAAATTTGCCATCTTTAGCAAGTGGAGACTTCTTGGACACTTTGCGCAAAGATGATGGGCTATTCCAGGGACTTGACCTAGGTGAAACATTAGGGCTCAGGTGGTTGTTCTGATAGGTGGTAGGGCTCAACTTGTTCGAAGTATTAGCCTTGCGTCCAGACAGTGGAGATGTAGGATTACTCTCTGGATCAGAAGAGCTGTTTGCTGATGATTCATCCCCAACATACTGAAGTTCCTCAACTCTCTTATTCAGGGATCTAATTTTGTTGAGAGACTTGCTGGGATCTTCATCATGATTCTTGTCTTTCACAACTTTTTTCTTTGGAGGCTTCATACCTATCAGGATAACTTTCATGCCAATTTCATTATTCTTTTCAATACACATGATTTCATGAGCTTTAATTGCTGCATCTACTTCTTCAAACTCTACTATTGCACATTCCTTTGTTCCAACTTGGGTGTATCGATTACTGAATCTCTTGACATCAGGTGGAAGATCCTTACCAGGTTTGAGAATGCGAACTGATGAGATTGCACCAAAAGTAACGAAGGTCTTGAGAAGATGCTCCATCATCTTTTCTTGCATGCATCCATTTTCTTGCTCCTGGCTCAGAACCTGTAGCTCAGAAATCAAGTGGATATCATACACAAGCAGCATCTTGCTAGGCAGGGTCTCACTAGCAAACACTGGAACTGGGGTATTTCTTCTAACCTTTCTGCTATCTTCATTCAGCTCAAGAATGTCAGAATACTTCAAGGCATAGGCTGTGATTCTCCAGTCTCTGGTAAGATGTTTTACCTTTAAGAAAAGAGTTACACTTTAATGCAGCTCATTAAAACCACCAGAATTAATAGTTCTACAGCTATTGAAAACCTGAGACCAATACAGGGTTGGATTTCAAATGAAAGATCAGCCAAAGACTTCTGTAGTATCCCTCCTGAACAGAAAGTAGGTTTAAAAATGTTTCCCTACTGTCACTGTGAGCATCAGTAAGATGTTGTGAACCTCCTGTTCCTTTTACATGATTGGAGATCAGAGTCATCACCAACTGCAGACTTACCCAGACTAAACAAGTCATTATTTCTATGGCTATTATATGCCTCTTCAAGAGTTCTTAGAATCTTTCTATTCCCATCTCATCCCAAAGGCATGCTATTCAACAGTTGCTTTGCCTGGTGCATCAAATTCCAAACAGGTAGCCTGCCTCTCTGTCCCATTACCTTATTTTTGTGCTTAATTTGAGAAAACAATTAAACAGAGTCCCTATCTTCGAATAGTGAAATAGGCACTTCCATAGTGCCTTTCAGAGGATTATAGGCAAAATATCAGGCCTAGGACCCACAAGTCCTGACTCTCAGAGCACTATAGCTATTGGACCAAACTGTACAGCCAAGTTCTTAAATCTGTATAGGTAAAAATCTTTAGTCAGGATGGTGCTGGCTCAAAAAAAAAAAAAAAAGTCTGCCATGTCATTTTAAAAGTCTCCCCCCTAAAGCTAGGAGTTCCTAAGGGGGAAAAAAAGACAGGTTAAGATCTTGCTTGGTAGGAAGGGATGCTTTTTCTAAATTTCATTCTCCCTTAGGCTTGATGGACTTACACAATTTCTT
The DNA here is from genome assembly GCF_013100865.1 of Trachemys scripta elegans. Classification (NCBI taxonomy): domain Eukaryota; kingdom Metazoa; phylum Chordata; order Testudines; family Emydidae; genus Trachemys; species Trachemys scripta. Next base: position 56,882,915 of record NC_048307.1, read on the forward strand.
GGGCAAATCAAGAAGTTTGGTCTGACTATTTATACCTTTGTTCTTTTCTTCTAAAACGTTGTGACAGTAGGATGTTAATTGCATCAACCCTTCAGACTGGCCAAAAAAGGCAGTGTGCCATATCTGTTCAATAGCTCATTAAGTTGGATAGAGTAGATTTAAAGGCCCTTCAGAAATGAAACCTACCTTTTTAAAAGATGTGAGTAGCTTAACACTGACATAACCCATCTTATTTCTTCTCACATGCTTTAAGAGGAAGGCATCTTTCTCAAGATTCTCATCTGAGAAATAATATTCAACCTGTATTATAAGCTTCTGGATCAGCTCATTATCTGGGGGTTTCCAGTCCTGGTCGAAGTCATCACCATCATTCTCCCCGCCACTAGAAAAGACAATGAAGTCATTTTATAAACTGATCTTAGTCTGGTCATTGCTGTCTTACTTTTCATTAGCTTTATCAGTAAAAATCAAGCTAGCAAACTGTAGATGCTTGTTTAGTGCTGAGAATGCTGTGCTAGAAATATTATAAATCTGATTCACTAAACTAAGCAGTGTTAACCCACCCTTCAACTCCAGTGCTGAGCTTTGTTTGGCAATCGATCTTATCAGATTCCATCATCTCCCCTGTACAAATGTAACATCAAACATGAATTTGAGGAAAGGAATGGGGAGAACAGGCTGTAAAATGAGAAACTAAGAATACCGATTTGAAGCAGATGTAAGTTTCATCACAACAAACAGTTTACTCCTCTGAACAGAAAATGACAACTGTGCCTATGGGGACAAACATCTAATTTTCACTTGTGACCTAAGCAACCTAAAACAACCAACTCAGAGTGAAAGGGCACATGCATTAACTCACAGAACCACATGGGCACTAGAGCAAAAGCACAGACCCTTTTGTCAAATTATTTGATAAACAATGAGTAGGTTCAGTCAGTTCTCCCCGTACAGCAGGATGCTTGTTCAGAGAGGGAATCTTTCCAGTCAGCCTAAGGAGCCAAAGTCCTCATCTTACTGCAAGAGCAGATCTCACAGAATAATGAGTCATGTACTTCAGTAGTTCACAAACACTACACCACAAGTCCAAGTCTTCAGCCAGCTTTTAACAAAATAAGAGGTTAGTGCTATGCAAAGCTTATTTATCTATTACTGCTTCCTTTTTCCATCTGAAGCTGCTAAAAAAATTACTTTAGATTTTTTCTTGTGAGGATAGTTGCATAACAAGCAATGAGCCAGAAAACAGTGTCCTAACAACCTGCAGTGCAAAAATGTAGTTGATGTTAAAGCTAGGATTCCAACAAGAATTTAAACATTGAACAGGACTGAGAGGATTATATTTTACCCATTTTAAATGTTATTTCCATCCCAAACGAAGGCGCATATGCTAACCATACAATAGAGATAGACTAGAGCTGACAGTTTTAGATTCATGGTTTTGGGTCAGAATGCATTCTTGTTCGGTGTCCATCTTATTTGCTTTGGATGTGTACAAACAGGTAATAATTTAAAGTGCCTTTTTTTCCCTCTTGGGAGAGACCTTCCAAAGTCTGACTCTCTTTACCTAAAGTTCTCTAGTTAACAAGTCATCACCTCTGTTGGACATCTCATCCAAAATAACAGGTTTCAGAGTAGCAGCCGTGTTAGTCTGTATCTGCAAAAAGAACGAGGAGTACTTGTGGCACCTTAGAGACTAACAAATTTATTTGAGCATAAGCTTTCGTGGGCTACAGCCCACTTCATCGGATGCATGCAGTGGAAAATACAGTAGGAAGATATATATACACACACACAGAGAACATGAAACAATGGGTGTTACCATACACACTATAAGGAGAGTGATCAGTTAAGGTGAGCTATTATCAGCAGGAGAGAAAAGAACTGTTTGTAGTGGTAATGAAAATAGATCATTTCCAGCAATTGACAAGAAGATGTGAGGAACTGTAGAGGGGGGGGGGGGAAATAAGCATGGGGAAATAGTTTTACCCATTTTCATTACCACTACAATATAGTGTGTACGGTAAGACGTGGACGAGGTGGCAGAAAGAGATCCACCGGCCACCGACCTGGTCAGAACCAAGGCCCTCCTAAGCCATCGTCAGGCCTAGGCAAAATTTTTGAAGGTGCGCCCGAGGACAGTGTACTAGTCACCATTCAGGATCCTTTCCCTCCATTTTGAGATCGTCTCTCCCATTTCCACCATGTGTGGTTCCTTATAACTTCAGACCGATGGGTTCTTCACATGGTGGAAAGGGGATATTCTCTCCAATTTTCTTTTTTCCCCCCTCCCATCCTCCCTCCCTGTCCCTCTTCAGGGACCCCTCTCACGAGCAACTACTTATACAGGACGTCTTTACGCTCCTGTCCATGGGAGCGATCAAGGAGGTTCCATCGGAACTAAGGGGCAGGGGGTGTTACTCCCGCTATTACCTAATCCCCAAGGCAAAAAAGGGCACTTCGACCCATATTAGATCTGTGCGGACTCAACAAATTCATGGTAAAATTGAAGTTCCGCATGGTCTCACTGGGGACCATTATCGCTTCCCTGGATCCTGGAGACTGGTACGCCGCCCTCGACATGAAGGACGTGTACTTTCACATAGCAATTTACCCTCCGCACAGGCGCTTCCTTCACTTTGTGGTAAATCACGAACACTACCAATTTGCTGTCCTGCCCTTCGGGCTGTCCATGGCTCCAAGAGTATTCACCAAATGTATGGCTGTCGTGGCAGCCTACCTTCGTTGACAACGGATCCAGGTGTTCCGTATCTAGATGACTGGCTCATTCGGGGCCACATCAGGGACGAAGTGTGATCCCACGTCTGACGCACCCTAGGCACGTTCCACAAGCTGGGCATCTTGCTCAACAGCGAAAAGTCAACTCTGGAACCAACCCAAAGAATAGAGTTTATTGGGGCAGTCTTAGACTCCAGACTCGCCCGCGCTCTCCTGCCAGGCACTTGTTTTCAGGCTAAGGCAAACATCATCCGCAGCTTCCAAAACTTCCAGATTTTCATGATAAAGACGGCCTTCTGGGGTACATGGCATCGTTCACTTACATAACCAGGCATGCCAGACTTCGGCTCCGCCCACTTCAGGCCTGGGTATCAACGGTATATCGTCCAGGTCGGGACAGCCTGAACATGGTGGTCACGATTCCGGAATCGGTCTTGATCTCCCTCAGCTGGTGGCTGAACCACACGTCGGTGTGTGAAGGGGTACCATTTCACACCCCACAACCTTCCTTATACCTTGACACAGATGCATCATCTCTGGGCTGGAGGGCCCACCTTGGGGAACACCAGACGCAGGGCCTTTGGACCACATCCAAACTAGCTCTGCACATCAATGTACGAGAACTGATGGCAGTACGCCTAGTGTGTCAGGCGTTTCGCGGTCTCCTACATGGCTGTTATGTGGCAGTCCTCACAGACAACACCACGGCCATGTTCTACATCAACAAGCAAGGGGGAGCCCGGTCGTCCCCCCATGTCAGGAGGCCATTCACCTGTGGGAGTTTTGCATAGTCCATTCGATACATCTGATGGCATCGTTTCTCCCAGGGGTCCAGAACACGCTGGCAGACCGCCTCAGCAGGTCATTCCAGACTCACGGGTGGAGTCCACTCCATCTTCCTGAGGTGGGGGTTTCCCCAGGTCGACCCATTTGCCTCGTGCCTCAATCGTGCCAAGTGTACTGTTCTCTCCACGGATGCTCTCAGGGTTCCCTATCAGACGCTTTCCTACTTCTGTGGAAATACCAGCTGTTCTATGCCTTCCCTCCATTCCCGCTGGTCCACAGGGTCCTGCTTAAGCTGTGCAGGGACAAGGCACGCATGATTCTAGTTGCCCCAGCATGGCCCAGGCAGCACTGGTACACCACACTCCTGAAATTGTTGGTAGAGCCTCCGATCACACTCCCACTGTGGCCATACCTGATCTCCGCTTACAGCGTGGATGCTGCCTGGCTAATTCGGGCAGAGTTACTCTGCTCACAATCCATGCAGCAGGTTCTCTTAGGGAGCAGGAAACCCTCCACTCGGGCCACCTACTTAGCCATATGGAAGTGCTTCTCCTGTTGGTGTGAACAACGCGCCATGCCCCCTTGCAGGCGTCGATACCACTGATACTGGACTATCTCCTATCCCTAAAGCAGCAGGGCCTGTCTATACCATCTGTCAGGGTGCATCTGGCAGCCATCTCAGCTTTCCATCCAGGAGAACATGCTTCCTTTGTCTTCTCTAACCCGATGGTTGTTAGATTCCTGAAGAGCTTAGATCACCTCTACCCACAACTGCATCAACCGGTTCCGGCGTGGGCCCTTAACCTGGTCCTCTCCCAGGCTCACGGGGCCCCTGTTCGAGCCAATGGCTACCTGCTCACTCCTTTACCTATCTTGGAAGACAGCCTTCCTTGTAGCCATCACTTCAGTGAGTCATGTTTCTGAAATCAGAGCCCTCCCGTCAGAGCCTCTGTATACAGTCTTCCATAAAGACAAGGTGCAGTTTCGCCCCCTCCCTGCCTTTCTCCCCAAGGTGCTAACAGCTTTTCAGGTGAACCAGGATATTTTCCTCACAGTCTTCCATCCAAAGTCGCACGCTACGCGGCAGAATCAACGTATGCACTCTCTGGACGTTCGTAGGGCCCTTGCATTCTATATCGAGCGTACGAAGCCGTTTAGGAAAACGATTCAACTCTTCGTTGCAGTGGCTGACCGGATGAAAGGCCTACCGGTTTCCTCACAACGTATCTCCTCTTGGATCATATCCTGTATCAGTGCTTGCTACGACTTGGCCGGTGTCACGACGCCACGCCTCACCGCCCACTCCACGGGGGCTCAAGCCTCGTCGGCTGCTTTCCTGGCACAGGTTCCAATCCATGAGATTGGTAGAGTGGCAGTTTGGTCATCTGTACATACCTTTGCCACTCACTACGCATTAGTTCAGCAGTCTAGAGACGATGCCGCATTTGGCTCAGTGGTTCTGCACTCTGCAATGTCTCACTCCGACCCCACCTAGGTAATGCTTGGGAGTCACCTAATTGGATCGATACGAGCAAGCACTTGAAGAAGAAAACGGTTACTCACCTTTGTAACTGTTTTTCTTCAAGATGTGTTGCTCATATCCATTCCAAACCCGCTCTCCTTCCCCTCTGTTGGAGTAGCCGGCAAGAAGGAACTGAGGGGGTGCTGGGTCGGCTGGGATATATATCTAGCGCCATGAAGGCACCACTCCAGGGGGCTCCACAGCCAACCCACCGGGTGTTGCTAGGGTAAAAATTCTTCGATCATGCACGCGGCACACGCACACCTAATTGGAATGGATATGAGCAACACATCTCGAAGAACAACAGTTACAAAGGTGAGTAACCGTTTTTTCTTAATCCAGGGCACACTTCTCATGGACCTCTGTCCCTCTACCGCTCCCAATGTCTGTAATTTGACGTACAAATCTGGGCAAATTAAGTTACCACATGCCATTGGGGCAAACAGCTCAACCCAAGAGTACATTCCTAGAAGTTATATCAAGGTATACAGAAGTTTAATACATAATTATACATGAGATATCCAGGTACAGGTATGTGTCTTATTTATTAAAGGCCTGATTGGCAGTGGGGCCTCATCTGGAATTTACTTGAGTCCATAGCTTCCTGGATATATTTTAGATTTAAATAAAAATGCCTACCCAAAAAGTTATTGGCATCATAAATCACAATGACCATAAAAATAGATGCATTGATAAATTAATTCAGCCACCCAAGTAATTCAAATCAACAGAAAAGGCCCCTAGAACATCCCCTCTTCCTTCCCCCCAAATTTTATTTGGCTTTCCCAACAAGCCCCAAATATGATCATATTCGTGCTATTGTGGACCAATGGAGGGAGCAAGTTCCTGGGGTTTTCACAGGGGAGCCCTTTGTTGGCTGCTCACTCTTAGGGTAAGAGGGAACGCTGCTTGAGCACCTCTGCTATGGCAGTTTGTCAAGCAGTGATAGTGCACTTGCCTGACTGAGACAGCCTATCACTTGCAAATGCAATCTTGAGGCACCACTGTCTGTACCCACCAAGAGAGATTTAATCACGTGAAGATTGCTGTTTTGTATACAAAGATTCTACTTGGGTCAATGGAGTTTGCACACAATAGTTACTTACTGCTCACTCAATTGTGGACACAAAGTCAAGCCCCTAGAATAATATACTGGAACAATTCTAAAAAAGGTCTCCATATTTTAAGACCCATTTAGCCAGCTAGGTGATGTTGGAAGTACAATTGAAAAGGGCAGGGGTAAGAGAGAGAGAATTCTTGTTTGAAAGCTAGGTCTTAAGCAGGTGGCCATGAGGATAATAAAGTTTTTATGCCCTTTTAGTAGAGTTACTTTTAGATAGGGGCATCAGAGGGGGATGGAAAGGAAAACTTATTAGCATCCTAGTCCAAAGAATTGACTATTTCTCACTTTATGTCACTAAAGATACAGAGTTATTTCATCTAATTAGAATGTGGATTTTTAACTCTATCCATATCTTCACTTGGCTACCACTATGGAATTATTTTAACCTGAAATTTAAGTACAAAACAGACAGCTATCAAGGTTTTTTGAAGTGATTTTATTAGCATGGACATTTGCAACTACTGAGTTAAGATTAATGTGGGAAGAAAATCTGGGAAGAGCCTCATGCTTCAAAGAAAATCTTTTCATTTACAAAGGTCAGTACCACCCCCACAATATCAAAACACTGAATTCATGCTAGCTGATCCCATTTTACCTTTTCCCTCAAGTATCAGGTATATGCCAGAAGCAGGATACCTCATTTCCAGATGCATTGGTCTGAGCTATACTGCATTGCTAGTTCTACCCACCTCAACCACCATACGCCTTTTCAATTCTATTTGACAAGACTGTTTCACTTGGCACATTAAGTTTGAGGTTTTTAGAATTTTTAGCTCTAGTTTTCTATAAAATACTGAACATTGGCATTTCTGTTTACAACCAGTTTCCTGCACTTGCTCTAGCTCTGGTGATCATAACCTGAAGAAATCACCATTTTCATAATACCAAAAAAATAAAAATTAATATTAAAAGGTTCAGGAATCAATGTTAAAAGGTCACGAGGATTTTATGTGAGAAACAAGTGTCTTAATAAATGTATAATGTCTACAACTTGCATTGAGTGTTTCTCTTTCTTTGGATATCTGCTTGGGCAGACTGAAAAACAACTTATTTAGGTTGTGACTCATCTGGGAGATTACTCATACAGGAAACCAAATGCATCTGTGCACTGCACTGTGTCCTTTGGATATCAAAACTCTTAGGATTATCAATATATTAAGCTGTTTGGATACATTCTAACCTTTTGACAAACCTCGGTGAAATCTCATTTGAAAGTGACACTGCACTACAGTAATAAGCCTTGTATGATAATAGCAAAATTAAAAGCACTGAACTGGGGTGCCACTGCCCTAGTCACTGAAGACAATATGAGTTTGGTATCCATTTAAATGGATTCAGGATTGGGCTCCAAGTAGTGGGAGCAGCACTAATTACCGCCTTGCAAGTTGCAAAACTATTTCCTTTCTAAAGCACTATTTTAGACAGTCATATCATCACAAAACATTCACCTTTCAGACTGATTTCCAGCCTTAGTCTGTGCCCCATTTTAAAATTTGCGCAAAAACAAATAAGCTGTTTTTGCGTAAGGGGAGGAAAACATTAGAAAAATATTTGTGTAACCTTTTTAAACTACCTATCAGCCAAAATAGCCAAGGATTGAATACTGCAATTTGCCTGGAAATAGTCTGCAATGAGGTGTTCTCTGCCTTGACCCAGAGGAAATTGGTTTTCAGTTGCTACGTTACAAGAGCCTCAATTTGCAAACTGAAAGTACTGTGATGATTTGGAGAATCTGTCTATACAATTTATGATTCTGGTTGATATTGTGAGGTTGTTCTTAGGAAAACTGCTGTATCATGCAATGCGTCGGTCTATGGGTACGTCTACGCTACAGGGCCTATGCCAGCATAGCTACCTTCCTGTAGCAAAGCTGACAACCTCGTAGCATAGACGCAGCCTACACTGATGGAAGGAGTTTTTCTATCAGTGCAGGAACACAACCTTCCCGAACAATGGTAGCTACATCAATGGAAGCATTCTTCCATCAGCACAGCTGCAGCTACACCTGGGGTTAGATTGGCATAGGTTTGTCAGTCAGGGTTTGGAGTTTTCCACCCTCTGACCAGCATAGTTATGTTAACCTAACTTAAGTGTAGAACAGGCTTAAGTGTATCCACCATAGGCCCACAAGGCTTGTTGCATGGCCCTCCCAGACGAGATACAATGGGGGTCATTAGAACTCAGTGGAAACACCTGAATGACAATGGGTTGGCTGAGGCTGGGAGAAACTATTTCTTCTTGCATGTCTGCAGGGTGCTGGCACTTAGAGTGTAAAGTTCCCAAACAAGGCAAAAGCCTGGTCTACACTTAATTTAGATTGATGTAGCTACATCACTCGGGGGCTATGAAAAATTCACCCTCCTGTGTACTGTAGTTAAGCTGACCTAACCCCTGTGTAGATGCAGCTAAGTCAATGGAAGAATTTGTCCGTCAGCCCAGCTAGTGCTGCTCAGGGAGATGGATTACCTAGATCTACATTGATAGAAAGACAACTTATGTCCATATAGGAAGGCTTTATGCCATAGTCCTACAGTGGGACAGGTACAGTGCTGCAACTTTGCTGCTGTAACATCCATGGCATAAATGTTTAAAAAGGACTCACAGGAACAAGACTCAGATCCACATAGGAACCCTTGGGAAGGAGAGGAAGAGAAGGGCATATTTTCATGGGTGACAGTGATTTAGTTGCAGGGCCAAGGTCAGAGAAAGCAAGCTGACCTAAAGATTGCACCAAAAGTCAAAGTAGGGGCTGCAGCAACTATGGGACACCAGCCCCAGGAAAGCTCCAGAATGGAGAGAAAACTGACACAGGGAAATTAATGTAGGGTTTCTAATTTTTGTACAGATCTGTGCATTTTTTCTGCAATTAAAGAGCAATGTTTTTTTTTAATCTTGTGCAATCTGTGTTGTGTTACATCGATCATGTGCCCCCTTGAAAAGGTAAACTGCAGACCCAGAACACTCACATGGTTGGAGTTCTCAGAGAGGGTGAACATCTGTATTATACTATAATTGAGAGTGTGATATTGCAATTAAAGACTATAGCAATCAGCACAAGGAATGGGCTCAACCATAGCTTATGGATTTCCTGATTTTTGAGTGCTTAACTATGCTCTCCAATTTCTCTTAGCATATTAGATGGAACTTAATGTCAAACAGCTTTTACACTTGAGTATTCCTTTGTATTTTAAAGGTGTCTTTCTAGTCATCCTAGAAATAGAAATGCAATATGAAGTTAAAGTCAACTTGAAAATAATTTTAACTTAAAAGTAACTAGATTTCAGGTACTAAACCTGTCTATGGTCCTTGGCCAACTTTCGTGATTCTATTTTTTTTTTTTAAGTGTTTCACCCAAACAGTAAACTGACTTTCTAAAGTCTATCAAATGAACAAACTAAAAGCATATGGCATAGGGCAGATGGACAATGGCATAGGGATTTAGAGCAGAGAGAAGTTGCCTTTCAGCTATAGTAATTTTGGGTGTTGGCATTAACAAAAGTAGATAAATTCAAAGAGTAATATTTTGGTTTGACTGTTTCTTTAAGCCATTCTGTCCCCCATAATCTATTATTAAATACAGATACTATCAAGTTACCATAATTATAAAGCATTGAGGGGAACTAATGTCAATGCACATATTTAAAATGGTTAATATTTTGCTGCCAGTTAAAAGTGGTCAGAAGTTTTCAATTGTATTACCAAAAAGCACACACGACTTTTAACTCTGATTGCTGAGTTATTAAATTAGTTCTGTTTAAATTATGATTTTGTATATGAGAAAGATAGCTATTTAACTTGAGTAGAGAAAGATATCTAAATGGTAATCCTAGATTACATCATTTTAATGGCTAGAGGCTAATCTCCAGCAAGATTATAAACCAGTGCTCAGAAATAACTAACCAGTAATGTGATTACTGTGTTTCTACTTCTAAAGAAATATCAAGCCTTATAATTAAACATTCCATTTCTGATTAGGCATTACTCCTAGTGCAAAAGTTATCCTTCATCCACATCCAAAGCTTTCTGCTTTTTGCAGCTTTCCTGGCACCAAACAAGGGATCAGTTATGAGCCTCAATTCCCCTTTTCACTCCATTCCTCTCTCTTTTACCACTGCACAGCACACTTCATTGGGGGGTTGTCAGAAACATACAGCTAAGGGTAGCATAAAATCCCTCCTTTACCTGTAAAGTGTTAAGATGCTCAAATAACCTGGTTGGCACCTGACCAAAAGGACCAATAAGGGGAGAAGATGCTTTCAAATCTGTGGGGGAAGTTTTTGGTTTTGTTCTCTTTGTGTGTTCTCTCCGGGTCAGCGAGGAACCAGGGTAGGGAAAATACATCTCCTAAAGCTATACTTGAACTAATCATCTAAGATTACAAATTGTAAGTAATAGGAAGGAAATGTGTTAGATTATCTTGTTTTAGCTTGTGAATTTTCCCTAGGCTAAGAGGGAGGTTTATTCCTGGTTTTTTTTTTTGGTAACTTTAAAGTTTTGGCTAGAGGGGAATCCTCTGTGTTTTGAATCTGATTACCCTGTAAAATTACCTTCCATCCTGATTTTACAGAGGTGCTTCTTTTACTTTTTCTTTATAATAAAGTTCTGCTTTTAAAAACCTGATTGGGTTTTAGTGTCCTAACAACCGAAGGGCTAGTCTGTGCCCACCTTGTTAACCTATTTGGTTGGTATATTATTCTCAAGCCTCCCCAGGAAAGGGGGTAAAGGAGCTTTGGGGGATATTTTGGGGAAACAGGAACTTCAAGTGGTCCTTTTCCTAAATCTTTGTCTAACTCACTTGGGGTGGCAGCGATACCGTTTCAAGGACAAGGAAGAATTTGTGCCTTGGGGAAGTTTTTAACCTAAGCTGGTAGAGAGATAAGCTTAGGGGGTCTTTCATGCAGGTCCCCACATCTGTACCCTAGAGTTCGGAGTGGGGAGGGAACCCTGACGGGTCAACACGAACTAAACTGTGGGCCTTGTCTACTTACAAAAGTTGTACTGCTTTAATGATACTAGTATAGTTAAAGTGGATATGGTTATAACAGTATAAATGCATCCATGCCTGGGGGCTGTAGCAGTATAACTATACTGGTTAAAATATCCCCCACTCCCTCCTTAACCAACAGTTATACTTATAAAAGTGGTTCAGACCAGGTCTTAGTCAGTTATGAATTTTAAGTTGTCAGAGTTCTTATGGTGCCCCTCTGGCCAACAGCATTTCCTTGCCTATTTTTGGCAATGTATAGGCCTCCCTGTACACACCAACTTTTCTCCACCGCCATCTCCCCACAGTGTATTTGCCTTTGGCTTTCCACTCACATAGACCCGAAGGTGAACTGAGCTAAGGACTAGTCTGGGTTTCATTGCAATGCAGAGCCCAACAGTTCCATTAAGATTAACAAGATGCATCGCAATGGAACCTGTAACAGATGTAAGTAATTTTAATACTGCTCACTATTTGTATATTTTTATTAAACAATTTTAAATGTATTTACATCATTAACAGGTTGGCATTTTAGCTAAATAATTGATCCCATATTCACTCTCTCCCTCTCTCTCTCTATATATATAATATATACACACACATACACATATACATACACACACATGTACATTATAATGACAAATACCAAACTGGAAATGGCAACCTACTAATTTAGGGGAGTTATAGCTGTAACATTTACCCATCTCTTACACACCAAGCATAATAGTGGTAGCATGTGAGGGAATAATGACAACCAGAACCGGCTCTAGGATTTTTGCCGCCCAAAGCAAAAACAATTTTGGCTGCCCCCCCCCCCATTTAATTACCCCACCCCCGGCCCCGCCTCAACTCCGCCCCTTCCCCAAATCCCCAGCCCTGCCTCCTCCCCCCAGGCTCTCAAGCCTAGGAGGGAGGGAGGGGGAGAAGCGGCGCCGCGGCCGCTCGGGATCTCCCCCTCCCTCCCAGGTTTGAGAGCCTAGGAGGGAGGGGGAGACCCCGAGCCGTGCGAAACAGCTGATTTGCGCGCCGCTGCTCCCCCTCCCTCCCAGGTTTGAGAGCCTGGGAGGGAGGGCAAGTAGCGGTGCGCGAATCAGCTGTTTCGCGCGCCGTGGCAGCAGCAGCAGAGGTGAGCTAGGGCGGCCGGGGCACATTTTTAGGGGCGGCATTCTGGCGCCGGCCATGCCACCGCTAAAAATGCGCCGCCCCAAGCACCAGCTTGTTTTGCTGGTGCCTAGAGCCGGCCCTGATGACAACATATTTCTTCCACCCATGATTAAGTGGATTAGCCTACAACTCGCACAGGCCTCATCTATACTAGGGGAAATGTTTTTACAATGTGGTAGCTAACACATTGTAAAATCCTCGTGCAGACAGGGCAATTTTGTAGTCTTACAACCAGCTAAATCAAAGTAAACATCTTTTTTACACAGCATAAGACGTACCCACAGACCTTGCCCACAATGGCATTGTTTATCCTGAAAAAATGAATAGTGTTATTGTCTACACACAAAAGTTGTATGGGTTTAACCAGACCAGCTCAGCCCCCTTATGTGCATGCAGTTATACTGGTATGGTTTATTCCTGTAAGGGAAGAAGAATAAGTTATACTGGTATGAAGCACTTTTACACTAGTATAACTGTTTCCACACTAGGGGTGTAACTATCAGAAAAAAAATCTCACATCCCTAATGGAAACAGTTATACTAGTTAATCACCACTTAGCCCCAAGTCAGTCATGTTTAAAAATGTATTAGCTAGTCACACCATAGACCTTTCTCCCCTCTATAATAAAATCTGCACAGACAATACTTCCTAAAAGCAGTTTGATTGTCACAATAGTATAGACAAGTGCATACTGCACTCTTTACATTATCAGCAATCCTCAAAAGACCATTATAGCCACAATACAGGAAGATGACTGTGCCTACAAGCAGTTCATCTACCTAAGGCTTCATGATTACAGAACAGGAGTTAATGTCAGGACAAGAAACTATTAGCAGACAGAAGCCCTTCTAATTTCCAAAGGAGAGAGTTTTGCTAAGTGAATCCTGCACTCCACCTAGCAGGAATGCCCCAGCTCAGCTTTAATCTGAAGTAAAACCATTGGATTGAGCTGTTTTGAGGCCTTTGATTAATTTATTTCTAGGGTAACTCCTTGTTGAGAGTGGCCAGTGCCACTCCAGAAAGAGACTGTGACAAACTAATTGTGCTAACGAGCAATACTGGAAATAGCTTCCAATCTCAGCAGCACACCATGTAGCTCTAGTATTTTGAGGCAACATTAAGGACTGGATTGGTTCTAATCCTCCTTTCTCCTCCAACCCTGGGTGAACTCTGCTATGTAAACATCACCCACTCAATCAGATTAGCAAAGCCCCCTAGCTCAGAAGGAAATATCTAATCATGATTTATATGAGAGGTTTGCTCTGTGAGTACTGCAGAGAGGAAAGGATAGAGTCATGTCCAGGGATATTTCACCCTCTTTGTGTCCAATAACCTCCCCAGCAAAGAAATATATTTGCCCTCTCTATTCATGCATTGCAATATATTGGTAAAGGATAATTTGGATCCACAGTTTCCAAACTTGTGCATGATTTCCCCCCACATTCCTTATTTAAGTCACTGAAGAGCCCCACAACACAGGTTTTGCCACCCAGCAGGAGGGAGGGCTGCATTTCTATGATTCTATAAGGGTAGTTAAGCTCCAAGGAAGGTTGTGGAATCCCCATCACTGGAGGTCTTTACAACAGGTTGGACAAACACCTGTCAAAGATGGTCTGGGTTTACTAGGTCCTACCTCTGCAGGAGGCTGGATTAAGTGACCTCTCCAGGTCCCTTCCAGCCCTACATTGCTCTGATTGACCCAGAGGGCTGGGAAATGCAATCCGGCTACTAACTGCATCTTTAGGGACGTTTGGCTTTTCCACAGTGGTTTTGCACGGGACTCTCTCCAGCAGGCTTCAGAGAGTATCATCTCAGTGGGATTTAAAGAGCTGGAAGGAGACCCCAGCACTTCTGCCGGGGAGGGGGGAAGGCGGGAGATCACCTCCTCCAGCCACTGCCCACGGCTCCTCCCCTACCTCGGGTTTCCAGCGCTAGTAAACCCGACCCGCCAGTCCAGCCCCCTCCCCGTCGAAGTGCCAGATCAGCAGGGGATTCCTCCCTCGCCTCAGCCCCAAGGCAAGCCTCCCGCAGTCGGCGCCCCGCCAGACACGTCTCCAGCAATACGCGTGTGCCTTGGGGGGCGGGGGCAGCCGCTGCCTGATGCGACGTCCATCCCAAGTTACACCAAGTTTCTTATTGGACTAGAGGCTATTCCCGAGCCCTCATTGCATCAGGCGCTGGCCGCCCCCTTGCAGCGCCGCTGCTGCACCCCCCCCACCCCCGCAGGCCCATCGCGGGGCGCACACCCGTCTCCTACGGTGCTCGCACCCCAAGGGGGAGCAGGACCAGGCACCCCCCACCCGGGTTTAACACCCCACGGGGCGGGGCAGCTTCCCAAGCCGCAGGGCCCCGCGGGGCGCAACGCGGCCGGCAGGAGGGGTCCCTCTAGGCAGGCACTAACTGCCCCCGCTTGTCCAGGGCTCCCCAGCACAGCTCCCGAGCCAGGGGCCGGCTAGGCGCCGCTCACGTCCCGGGGCCGCGCTGTACCTAGATTTCCCATATCTGCCGGAGTCATCCTCGCTACAGCTGCCCCCGCCCAGCAGGGTCAGACCCGGTGCTCCGCCGTCGTCCTCCTCCTCCTCCGCCGGGACCGCCACATGGATCCGCACTGGGCCGAACCCCAGCTCCCCCGCGCCTGCCTCCCCGACCGGGCTCGGGGCGCCGCCGGGCCCATCCTCCAGAGGCTCCGGGCTCCGCTTGGCGCCGCCGGGCTGCTCCGGATCGGAGCCCTGGGGGCTCCCTGGCGGCAGTTCGGCCATGGGGCTCTGGTGCGAAGGGGGCGCCGGTGGCCGGTGCCAGGGCAGAGCCCGCCAGAGCCGGCGGAGCCTAGCGAGCAGCGACGCCCCCGGGCTGCCTGCAGCCGCCGCTGCCGCCTTCTTGTCCCGCCGCTGCCGCCGCGCCTCTGAGCCAGGCAGCACCGCGGCGGCGCCCCCAGCTCCAGACCCCTCCTGCTCTTGGGCGGCCGGCCCCCGCCTACCTTCGCGGGGAGCCGGGGGGCCGGGCCAGCGCTCCCCCTCCGCCGCTCCCCCGGGCAGCAGCAGGCAGAGGAGGCAGCGGAGCCAAGCGCCGAGCAGCGTGTACATGGCCGCCCCGGGGTGAGCCTAGTGTAGGGGAGGGGGCGGGCTGCCCGTCGGGGCTTTTATACGCGGGGCCGGGGCTCCGGGCTGAGCCGCACGCCCAGGGCGAGGCGATGGGGGGCACAAACTCTCCATCCCGGGTTACCGGGGGATTCTGCGAGTGGGGCCGGGGCCACTCTCACTCCACCCAAAGAAGGCTGGGGGAGGGGGTGTCTCTGGACGTGGGATCCGGGCAGGACCACCCTCGGGACAGAATCTCCCTCCTGTGGGCCCCTGTTTCAGGAAGGCGTGGAGTAGACCTCTCCCCATGTTGGAGAAGGACTCTGCTGGGTGAGTTTCCATGAGACCGGGCTCACTCCTCATTTGTCGGGGCAGGGAAAGGGGTTTTGCACTCTTCTAAAGCAGAGTCACCGGTTTGCCAGCCTTCTCCTAGTCACAACCTCTATCTATGCAGGAGGAGGCCTGGGAAATCCCTTTATACAAGCTAGTTGGGTGACCAAACCTCTGGATATTATCAGGACCCTCCTGATATTAGGGGCTTTGTTTTATATACACAACTATAATCCCCTGCCCCTGGAAAAAAAAAGTCCTGATTTTTTGCATTTGCTAGCTGGCCACTCTACAAGCTAACAACATTCATTGGCTTCCAGGCCTGGGAGTATGTGATATCCCGAGGTCAGTTTAGGGCTGAGAAGGATAGATGGAGGGATGGCAGGCTACTCAAACTCAGTCACTGGATGTTTCTGCCAAAATTACTATCAGCCAAATAATGTTATTTTATCTGTTGCCATTAGGTTTCAGAGTTAACATTTCAATGAGATGACTGGCATCCATTCACACCTCTTTCCCAGGTGTTTTTTTCAGCTATCTGAAGAAAGTGCTGTATCAGGTCAAAATAGATTATCTTGGCAACCATAAGAGGTAGGGATTATTTTTTTTTAATTTAATTTCATTAGAAAGTGATTGGCCATCAGGGAAGTGCAGCTATAAGGGTTCACTATATTCCAGTTGGACTTCTGATGATCTTCTATCTATTCCTTGATTTGCATTCTTATGTGCTAAATATATTACAACATGCTATTTATCTTAGTGAACAACTTTGAGACCTTAATGTGATTTTTGCATCTAATAACGTCATAAAGAAATCACTGCATGTAATGCATAGATCCAAAGTATAATGTGAATGTTATACAAAGAAGTTTATGGTAACTATGAGCAGCTTAAAGGAACTAATGTGGCATTGCCTTTTCCTTGTATTTCAATATATTGAAAATATCTGTTTTAAATTGTTTACATTCCATCTCAAGTCTCATCTTCTGGAAAATTAAAATGGTTTATTCAATAGCTGCTTAGGTTGTAAATGTTTGAGAAATGGCCTGAAGATAACAAACACGAATAAACAGAAATGATTGCATACATTTTATTGTTTTATAATGTAGGGTCATAGATGTGCTTGGTGCTTTACAGAGAGACTGTAGACATGGTCCCTGCTCTGAGCAGCTTAATTTTAACATGAGAGTTTCTCCATTGACTATGTCTTGCCCATCTGTAAAAGGTATTTCCCTATCTCCCAGTGATGGTCTGAGGGAAAATACACTAAAGAATGAGATGCACTCTAATACTGCAGTGATGCAGGGCCATTCACATACCATAAATAACGCAATGTTCCTGTGAGGTGAGGGAGTGGTATTCCCATTTTATATCACCTGCACTCCCATTTATCAAAACTTTAAAAAAGATTATATTGATAATCCAATGTACTACACTCAAGGACTTCACTAAACTCACTCATATCAATGGCAGTTTTTCATCATAACTATTTTACTTCAAAGGCAAAAATAACAACAATACCTCATGCTTACATAGTATCTTTCATCCAGAGTGCTTCAGAAATACTAAGTCAGTGTATAGGAGCAATCACTTCCTGACCACTGAAATACATGGTTATAATTGTGTACCAAACTATACAACAGCATTTAGGAGAGAAATGAATTTACCAACATTTTGCCACTTAGATGATAGGTGCTTTAGAATTCTCTGAAAGATGGAATTTGGCCAGTATAACATCAGTCTGAAGTCTGGCTGTTGGTCAGAAAGCAGGGGGAGAACAAAATGTCTATGATTTCCCCCTACAACTCTGTGGATTTTTTAAATAAAACTTTTGCCATTGTATTTCCATGAATTAGCTGGCCAGCCTCCTCAGTCTAGAAGAAATTGGCTGGAGACTAGCATGTGACCACTTTAGTAATCAACCAGATAACTTTCAGATTTGGGTCTCTTTTACTGCTTTGCATTGTTGGATTAACTGACTAGGCAAGAGTAAAATGAGATTAGGTAGACAGTCTCAGAGGTTCTGAGGAGAGCTGAGCACTTTTCCATTTCTAATCCCTTTGGCAGTGGTTCAACCCACGGCCTATGTGACATCCTCAGGGCCATACAGTACTCCTGAGGGAATTCTGCACCAAAAAATTAAAAATTATGTGCACAATATTTTAAAATTCTGCACAATTCTGCAAATTGTACGCCTCTACCCCGATATAATGCTGTCCTCAGGAGCCAAAAAATCTTACTGTGTTACAGGTGAAGCCGCATTATATTGAACTTGCTTTAATCCGCCGGAGCGCGCAGCCCCGCCCCCCTGAGTGCTGCTTTACTGCGTTATATCCGAATTCGTGTCATATTGGGTCGCGTTATATCGGGGTAGAGATGTATTTGTTAATGAATGTGGCTCCAGCATGGCAGTGGGGTACACAGGCCACTGGCTGTATTGAGGTGGGAGATCACCCTGAAGCCCCTACCTCCCCTAGTACAGGGACTCAGCAGTGAGGCTGCACCTGACCCTGACACAGTGCAAGGGCTGGGCCTGCCCCAGAAACACCCCTGGGCCCTACCCCTCTGCACCAAGTGTGGGTGGGCAGGCTCAGCCCAGGAGGAGCCAAGTGTGTGTGTGTGGAGGGGGATCCAGGTGTGGGGTGAGAGGTTTCTGTGTGGGGCAGTCAGGGTGTGAGCAGCTCAGTGGGAGATCTGGATGCACAGGGGCTCTTTGGGGGGTTCCGGGTTCAGGGGCAATTGGACTCTGCAGGGGAACCAGGTGAAGGTGGTTGGGGCTCAGCAGGGGGGGTCTGGGTGTAGCGGCTCAGTGGGGGGTCCGGGTGCTGGGGGAGTGGGGCTTGATGGGGAGGGGTGCAGGTGCAGCTGGTTGGGGCTCAGTAGGGTGGGGGTCTGGGTGAGGGAACTCATCGGGGGCAGGTCCAGGTGTAGGGGGTTAGGGCTTGTCAGGATAAGGGATCGATGGGCCTGTTTAATGGGGGAGCCCCAGCTGCTTCCGAGGGGACGCCACATGCCTGGCTTCCGCTTCCCCCTCGTGAGTCCCCCTTTCTTCCCCATCTCATCCCCCTCTCCCCCTGCCCCATCCCTTTCCCCTCACTCCCACATTCCCTTCCCCCTTCCCTATTCCATCCCCTTCTTTCCCCACTGTCTCTCCCCCCACCCTCTAACCCCCTTTCCCTAATTCCCACTTCCCTCATTTTCCTGCTCCCCCTTACCCAGCCTCATCACTGGCACTCACTGTTGCACAGAAATCAGGAAGGCTTCCAGCACATAGAAGGGGAGCATGACTGGCACTCGGACCAGGAGGTGGCGTTCAGCTGCAGAGTCAGTGGAGTGGAGACAAACAGTCTCCTTCAGCTGGGCACCTCTGCACTTGCAGAAATGAGGGGATGGGGAGTGATACATAATCCAGTATGCCCCCCCATGCCTCGCCTCTGTCGGGGGGGTCACCCCCCTAAAACTGCACCCAGGTCCCGTCCACCTCCCTCTCCCCCCAGCCGTGCGGCTTCCCTGCCATTTTCTGCAGGGAATCACAGGAATTCGCTGGGGGCAGTGTTTTCTGTGGGTACGCAGTCCCGCAGAATTCCCCCAGGAGTAAGGTGGTACAGTGTATATATATTGTGACGATGCGGGCCACATAACGCATAGAGAACTGCATATGCAGCCCACAATGGTAAAGAGGTTGAGAACCACTGTCCTATGGATTCATGTTATCCTTTGAAAAAATTCTTCAATTTCAGGTTCAAATGAACCCAGTATTTCCTAATGAAACTCACTCTGCCTTTGCATCAGATCATGCAGAAATAAAATTTCACATGGTTTTGCCACAAAAGCATTAGTTAGGGCAGGGGTCGGCAACGTTTGGCACGCGGCTCGCCAGGGTAAGTACCAGTGGGGGCTGCGAGCGGCCGAATCTGCCGCATTAGCAGGTAAATAAACTGTCCCGGCCTGCTAGGGTGCTTACCCTGGCGAGCCGCGTGCCAAACGTTGCCGACCCCTGAGTTAGGGTGACCAGACAACAAATGTGAAAAATCAGGATGGGGGTGGGGGGTAATAGGAGACTATATGAGAAAAACATCCAAAATTCGGGACTGTCCCTATAAAATCGGGACATCTGGTCATCTTAGAAGTTGACTCAGATTTAAAAAATATCTCTACTTTGGTTAGTCTTTTGTTGAGTTTCATTTGAGTTCATAATATAACCCCCTAAAGCCCACGTGAGTTTATCGGTGTTTCCTGCTTAGTTGCAAACATTTAACATTAGTTGTGAAGGCTGAGCAAAAATTCTCTTGTAATTTCAAGATTGGCTATAGAGTGAATGTGCAGGGTTTTAACTTTGACTGTCTTAATCTTCAAGTGGACAACACCAGACTTAATCTCTGAGTGGATGTTTGCCATGGGCACAGTGTCCCCTAGCTGTAATAGAACAGATATAAGACATTCCTAATGTCAATGGTATTAAGAATTGAGGGCTTAGTTGTTTGCACCTGATCTGTGAGCATAAGGGACCCTCACACACTGATGGGTCCCTGCCCACCTAGTAGGAAGATCAACAGGCTCCAGGATTTATCCATAGGGAGTGAGTGGATTGGAATTATCTCCATTCTAATTGCAAACTGTTTGAAAAGTTAATGTGGCCTCAGGCTGTTTTAGCTTTCCTATGAGCTTCTCTTTCCTATGGAATCCCTCCTGTAAGGGCAATTTCTAGTGGCAGGCTGAGGCCCTTAAGGGTATTGTATAGAGCCATACTAAAGAGCTGAGAAGAGCAGCAAGAAGCCCCAGAGAATAGAGAGGGACAGAGTCCTCCAGGTGGACGTTACTGCCTATACTGGTTTCAGAGTAGCAGCCGTGTTAGTCTGTATCTGCAAAAAGAATAGGATGCATCCGAAGAAGTGGGCTGTAGTCCACGAAAGCTTATGCTCAAATAAATTTGTTAGTCTCTAAGGTGCCACAAGTACTCCTGTTCTTACTGCCTATACAGCACACTAACCCTCAAAGGAATGAGATTATCAACTGTGAAATTATCTCAGATCCTGCTGGTCTGAGAAACCAATGAAACTTGGGTGAATTAAGATAGCATAGAAATAACATACATATGGAAAGATTTTTACGGAACTTTAGCTCTGTAGCCCTGTGGTTCTGATTTTAGTGGAGTAATTTATGGTATACACTGCAAACAAACATTACTATACATTCAGAATATGCCCTTCAAAAGGGTTTGGACTCTTCTGACCCTTCACTTAGATAATGCAAAAACTATTTTTATGTGTTCATATAATAAAATTTTATTTTCTAGGTTAAATCTTAGTTTGCTTCCTACTGAATTTCACCATCCTCAAAAACCATGAATTAGGGGAAATGTATGAGAACTCTACAAATAATTATGAAAGATGATTCATTTAAAGAGGTGACTAATCTAGATAATCTGAATTTAATGAGTAAAAGGATAATTCCATACAAACTAAAAATATTAGTTTTGTTTAAGTGTTTAACAAAATTGAAGTAAAGAGATAACAGGGTTTCAGCATGTAATTGATTAAAACTAAGTTATGGTACACTGACTTTTCGGCTACAGGCTATTGTTACAAGCTAAAGTTTTCAGAAGTCTCTAAGTAACTTAAAAGCTTAAGTCTCATTTTCAAAAGTGACTTAGCAGTTTGGAGCCAACAAACAAATCCCTACCACAACTAGACACTCCATTACACATGCTTCTCCCCTGGAAGAGTATGAGAGAACAAACACCACATGCTATATGTTAGTCACATTAATGTACTACTGGAAGATGCTCAGATACTACTATGTACAGGTGGCATTAGAATCTATATCCAATAGAGCTGGAATCGGTTTTGAAAGCTAGACAGGCATTTTAAAATATTTTAACCTCAGTTTAAAAGCCTGTGCAATAGACCTTTAACTCCACTGAGACATGAAAAGCACCAATCCTTATAGAAGTGATGACATTGGTCATGCATACTATTACTATGTGAACTTTTTTTACATTTGGGAAATAAGATATAAGAAGTGGGGATTGGAGTAGAAATAGTTATTTCTTGCCATACATCGATTGGCTAAACTGTATGGAGCCTGTTTCAATTTGATTTGTTATAATGTTATGCAATTATACTTGCCTAGGTTACATCCAAGAAAGTGGCTAGTAAGTATGCTCTGGACTGGATAGCAATAACCTGGTGTATACTCGACAAAACAAGTATGGGAATACATATGGCATGGATATGGAAATAACCATATTTACGAGAAGCACTGGTATTAAAACTTTATTGAGATCAAGAACTAAAAGCCAACTCTTCTATCTATAGCTTTTATAGTGCACAGATGTATGATTCAGAGGTTATGAGCTGAGCAAAGTGCAGAATTATACTTTATAAAAATGCTTCAGACCTGTCAATTCAATTAACCAGAGTCCAACTTGTAAAAGTAATAAAAAAAATTATTTTGCATTTTATTTAAAAATGTTATTGTACGTTGCTGTTCAAAGTTATAGTTGAAATGAACTTTTAAAAATGTTATTTACAATAGTTTTTTTTTAAAAGTTACATTACACATGCAGTTTTCCTCGCTGCACTCAACACGCATTACATGTACTACAAAGTTCAAGTTTCTTTGCATACAACAAAGCAAAAGATTAGTTGGTAGAATAAGTTATCCCAGAAACTTATATGTAGCCAATTAGTATTTGTCAGTAAACTAGTTAAAATTGCTCTTTGATATGCTTTTAGAGCGGTCTCCAATGGCACTAAGGAGCTCCTCCAATTCATATGTATGTGCCGCATGTTCCTAAGGCTGCCTTGGGGGAGACTTCATCAAATTTCCATGTAGAACAGAATTAACAGACCAAAGAGAATACATATGGATTAATGAGATTAGAATTACAGCCTAGCAAATTATTTTAAGATTCTCTCAGTATGTCTCTTCCTTCACTTGAACAGTTCTGTGTGTGACAAGTCACTCTGTTCAATTTTTCCATCCGACTCAATATCAGTTTCTTAGTCATTGGAGTAAATTCCAAAAAGGGATGAAGTACTGGGAACGGACTAATCTGTTTGAGTGGCTGCATCACAGAGTAGTTTACTGGATACTTTCACTTTTGTTTGAATACCTGTAAAAATGAGTGGGGGGAAATCTGGAGTAAGTTGATCACACTTGTGTAACTGCAATGTGATTTCATTGATTTAAAAGGAAATCTAAGTAACAGTAAACAGACCTACCTATGCTACAATGGAATAGTCTTTTCAAAAAGACTTGTGTACTTTTGTACTCTTTAAGTGTATGAACATTAACATCCACTGACAACAAACTTTATTGGCTGGAAGCAGGTATAAGCTCACTAGACTGATTAATATCTAGCTGTGTTTGTGTAGTTTCAAATTCATATATAATCTGAAATTGATAAATACAGAAGTTGACATAACTTACATCTTGATCAAGTGTTGCTGTGCTTGATCTCTCTTAGAGGGTTCCAACAAAATAATTTAGCTGTAAAAGGTCTGACTCAAATTTGACCAGAAGTTGATTTTGGTTTTAAAAAAGCACAACAGATATTCCCACTGATTTGTTCTGAAAAACGTCAACAGTTGTTTTTAAACAAAATGTAGTTTCTCCGAGTGCATGCAACTCAAGGTTGAGCCATGAGAGCCTTACTGTAAACAAAAGTTCAAATTAACCACTGATTTTTGACACCAATGCTGAGAGAAATGAGAATTGTACTTCTAAAATTCTCAATTTCAGTAATCCAAGGGGTTAGTAACAAAGATTGAGTGTGACACTTCCCCTTTAGGAACATCAAATGCAGCAAAATTGTGAGGTTTCTAGCTAAAAGAAACCAGTATTACTGTTTCATGAAGTACAAACTTAATTGACTAGTGCTTTTATTTTTTAGCAAAAACACCTATGTAGAAATGCTTTGGTTTTTTTCTCAATATTTTGGGAAACATTTTTTTCCTTTTTATTATACAATGGTTTCTGTGAACTCCAGTGCTCTGATAAATAGAGCATTGTAATTTGGAACACCAGTAACCATATGCCCAATAAACTAGGTCCTACCTTGAGAGCTTATCCATATGGGCAGATCCCTACAGAGCCTATTGAATGTAGTTTATAGCTAGGTCTTTTATTCAGCACTAATTTGTCACTGGCTGGAGAACATCTACAGATGAGCACTTCCTTCTCAGTACTGGCTGTGTATGGAAAGACTAGCTGATCTTTGTGTGACTGTATTAAGTCCATTGTTTCCTCAGGATTGGTTGGCTTGTTGCACAGCTAGTATCTGTGTGGCTGCTGCCATTTTTGATTGGTTAAGGGCATTAAGAATCATTCTACCAATTTTTTTGTTAATAACTATAGGTGCTTACTCTCCAAGTTTAGCTGCTCATTTTACTTGTGAAGGCTTATTGGAGCTGCTGTTTTGAGTGCATGTACAAATATGGATGCGTAAAAGATTTTAAAAAACTTTTAAATGTAAAGTGTAATGTAACGTGGGTTGCTTTTACTATTGCAAATCTGCTTAACACTTAATTCATAAATAGCAAGCAAAGGAGTATGTTTTTATTTTGCTTCAGAGGGAGATGTACACCCTATTCTACACAGATAATATACCTACCCCATCAGGAGCATTTAAACGTGTTATTAAAGTTAAAAAACACGAGTTACAAGTACAGAGCCACTCGAAGAAAAGTCACACAGTCCTGCCTGAAGTTCAGACGCCATAACATAATTCTCCAAGGTGTAAGCTGTCACTTGGTCCTAAAAAGAGTTTTCACTGTTCCAACTTGTCACCTAGTCAGGCACTCAGAGAAAAACCTTTTCGGATGAGTTTCAGTTTTATGATTATACTTTAGAAAAACACATTTAACAGAAATCAAATTGCAGAGTCACAGTCTAAAGAAACAAAGCCCTTTAATCACTGAAGGGAGTTGGTCCTGGGTGTAGCTATTGGTACCCTGCTTACATGCTCTGGGACACCTCCACAGCCAGCTGTGCTGCTTCACTGGTTAAACCCCCCCGGTTCACAATATCGCTTGGCCCTGGCGGAGCAGCAAGTGCCAGGGAACGAAAAATAACGCCCGAGCCCGTCCTGTCGGGGCAATGCTACCGCGGGCAGGGAAAGGAAGACCGGGGCGACGGAGGGGGCGGCTGAGACTGACGTGAGATGCACGGGGCCTGGCACCAGGGGAAGGCAGCACAGAGAGCAGAGCCCGCAACCGGCGCTCAGCACCGCGGCCAGCGCTCCCCTCCCCGCGGAGCCTGCCCCTCCGGGGCCCGTTAGCTTAGCTCAGGCTGCGGCTTGCTAGAGCTCGACCTGCCGCCGCCGGGGTGGGGGTAGCCGGAGCGCGAAAGAGCTGGACCGGAAGTGGTGGTTGCTATGGCCACTCGGGAGAGGTTTCCGCCGGCCAAAGAAGAGGCGGTGGCCGCGCGGGGTGGTGGCCGGTCGGGAAGACTCGTTTCCATGGTGCCCAGCAAGTTCCGGGCCGGGGGCGGCGGCAGGCCCGGGCCCAGCCCTGTAGGTGCCGCGGGGGTCGGGGGGGGGGGGAGGATTAGCAGCAGCCGCCGCGGGAGGGAGGGGCCCCGCCAGTGGCAGGTGCGGGGCTTGTGAGCTGGATGCCTCGGATCTTGGCTGCCTCAGGTGGGAGCTTTGTGCCCCTTCCGCGGCCGCCGGGCTCCCTGGTCCCCGCCCCATATATCCTGCTCGTCTGCGCCCAGTGCAGGGGCAATGCCCCGGCACCCTGCGTCTGTTGCACCCCGTAGAGGCCATGGCTCCATCCCCTCTTCTCTCCGCCTGCGGGCCGCAGGATCCCCCCCACCCATCCCTTCGAGGCCGTGCCCAGCCCCACTCCACCTGCCAGGAGACTACGATTCTCCCCCGTCCCGGCTCACGCCGAGGCTGCTCCCGCACCTGTGAAAACGCAGGCTGGGCAAGCTGCTCCCTTGGCTAAACGCGAGCCGACATTTTATCTTTGTCAGGACTTCGAATGTGTAAATTACTGTATTGGTGCTAAATGTTGTTCGAATGTTTTCTTTTGCATCTCATACTCCTAGAGATGGGGAATTGCGCAGGTGGGCAGGTAGTCACAGCGGCTGTTTGGTTGCCCTTGGATGCTGCTTGCTTGTACCACTGTACATGTGTTTCGGGGACCACTGCAACACAGTGACAGCTTAAAATTTGCCGAGTTGTATAGTACACTAGCAGTGATTATGGTCAGGAGGATGAAGTATATTTACATGTGTGTATATTTCATACTGTGCCCTCTAGGTGTGTGAGCTGCTATGTACATTTCTACTAAACAGTTGTGGTTATTTTTTTAGAAATGTCTTGGAAGATTAGCTTTAAGCTTTGTAATGTAAATAATAAATATTTATAAAAACCTGATATCTGTCCCTCAAAAAAAGTCTAAGAGGCATGTTTTTCCATTTAAAAATAGATCTAATGTAACTACCTGTGTGCTTTAAGACTAAGACTGCATCTACATCACACACCACTTTCGGTGGGGTATAGGGTATGTGTAGCTATGTACCTCAGTGAAGAGCAACCCATACTGCAGGTGTATAGCTACATGTCTCAGTGTGAAAAGCTCTAACAGGTGAGTCAGCAGTTCTCCCCCCTGCCAGAGTCTTTTCCTGTTGTGGGGGGAGGCTCCAGCAGCTCCCTTGTAGGAAAAGACTCCAGCAGCTGGGAGGCAGGGGGAGAGTACATGACTAAAAATAGCATTCTAGATGGGAAGTCACAGCTTGGGTGAGTAGGGGAGCACTGTAGGGTATGTACTCACATACATAGTCACACCCTTCACATGTGTCTTTATTTCACTGTTTACACTGCTGTTTAAACCTCTGCTGGGGGTGGGGGGCTATTTGAGTACATACTCTACATCAGGGTGGGCAAACTTTTTGGCCCAAGGGCCACATCTATATATAGAAATTGTATGGCGGGCCATGCGTGCTCACAAAATTGAGGTTAGGTTGTGGGAGGGGATGAAGACTCTGGCTGGGGGGGCGAGCTCTATGGTGGGACCAGAAATTAAGAGTTCATGGTGTGGGAGGGGGCTCCGGGCTGAGGCAGGGGGTTGGGGTGTGAGGGGGGGATGAGGGCTCTGGCTGTGGGTGCGGGTTCTAGGGTGGGGCTGGGAATAAGGGGTTTGGGGTATAGGAGGGTGCTCTGATCTGGGATCGAGGTGTTTGGAGGACGGGAGGGGGATCAGGGCAGAGGATTGGGGTGAAGGAGGAGGTCAGGGGTGCAGGCTCTGGGCGGTGCTTACTTCAAGTAGCTCCTGGAAGCAGCGGCATGGCCCCCCTCTGGTTCCTATATGGAGGCACAGTCAGGTGGCTCTGCACATGCTACTGCCCCCGCAGCCCCCATTGGCCACGGTTCCTGGCCAATGGGAGCTGCAGGGTCAACGCTTGCGGCGGGGGTAGCATGTAGAGCCCCCTGGCTGTCCCTATGCATAGGAGCCGGAGGGGGGACATGCCGCTGCTTCCAGGAGCCGTGGGGAGCAGGGCAAGCCCCAGACCCCTCTCCCTGGCAAAAGCTCGAGGGCTGGATTAAAACGTCTGATGGGCTGGACGCAGCCCAGGGGCCGTAGTTTGCCCACCCCTGCTCTACATACTGCCAGAAGATGCATGCAGTATAGACCAGAGTTCCATTTGAGTGTAAAATGGAAAGAAAGTATGATGGGGGTGGGTCAGTGAGTACAGATTGCCATAAATGAATATACTTTTGTCCATTCAGACAGTATTATCTAAGACAGCCTTCTTTATTGGATGAATTATTATATTCAGAGAATTTCCCTCATTAATAAAGTATATTTAGCCTTTTGTTTTAAGCATCCAGTTTTTGCAAAATGCAATCTGTTTTTTTTTTTTTTTTCCAATTTACAGGTTAACAACTGTGGGCTTCATCTGGTTATCCAAACCTCATCAGTGGCAGAGAGAAATAAACCAGTAAGATCCAAATACATTTTTTTTTAAATTCCTGAAACATAACTGAGTTAGTTATTCCAAATGTATTAGTTAATACAGATGCAAAAATACTCTTGTACTTAGGATTTCCCTTTTTAAAATAGTTTTTAATATTTAGTTTTTAGTATTTTGTTTTTGTTTTGTAATGATTTATTTCAGCCATCGGGGACAGGTGCTATATAAAATAAAAGCACTGGGGAACCCAGAATAAGTTTCAGCATCTTGTTGTGTCTCCCTTCTGTTTTTCCTACTGCTCTGAGTGGGGAGTCTATGTGGTGCAGTACATGTTTCCCTAGTTCAGCTATGCTGGCCAGTGTATTGTGGGGGTGCAGTCAAGTCTCAATTCCCATCTTTTTCCTCTTGCCTATGTGCTTGATGAAGTGGAAGAGTGGCCAAGTGGAGACTGCTCCCCCTCCAGTGCCAGTCTCCAGGATGTGTTTGACTCATTATTGTTAAGGAAAACTGATTTCTTGTTACTGTACTCATGCCTACTACCCTGAAAATAATTGTATATTGCCCATGCAAGATTTGACATTGGAGGTTATCTATTTTAATCTACTGCATTCTTGCATTTATATTCTAAAAGTAAAGTTGATCTTCAATAGAATTATTCTTTTAATGGATATCTGTTTTGTAAATAATATATTTTGGCTGAGATTTTCAAAGCCAACAAAATAATGTAGACACCCAGTAACTATTAATTTTAATGGGAAGTGGTTGCTCAAATTCTCTAGGCAGCTTTGAAAACCTCAGCCTAACTGCAGTACTGTTTGTACCTTCTGTCCATTTTCTTGTTGATAATGAAATATTTTAAATGAACATAATTTTATCTAATCTGTTTTAGATATTTATAATATGCCTATTCAATAAACCTGTCCTATGAAGTCTTTCTGGCACTACACAGTGAAATCTGAATATTACTGCCTTATTGAAATGAATAATACATTTTAACATGGAGTAAATCTGCTATTAATTATTATTCCCCAGAAAAGAAATATCTATCTTAAATAAATTATAATGACTGTGTACCAAATTTATACAGTTAACTGTAAAACAATGTGTGTTTAAAAATCTTGTTTCATTTATGTCATATTTTAAACATTGTGTTGCAGTTTGAATTCAGGGTAAATAAAGACCAGTCGTCTTTCCACAACAGGCTCTTGCAACATGATCTGGAAAAAAACCATTCAGGAAAACAAGGTAAAGTTTCCTTTTCTAGTTAACTTCTATAACAGCGTTAATTATAGAAAGAAAAAGTGTGACTAGCAAACAGAAACTTATTTCATACACCCAGCACACTTGAAAAATAATTATTTCTGGCATATGACAGACTTGACTGTATTCTCATCTGGGTGCATGGCCACTGGGGGAGACTAGCTCTAGTTTTTATTTTGTTTGTTTTCAAATTCGTTGTAATAATGTAATCTTGGTGATGTTTGCTGCTTAAGGGAAGGGTGGAGTAGGGGCCTGGGTGAGAGCCAGGGGTCGAGCACCCCTTGGCACTTTGGAAAGTCAGCGCCTGTGGTTTATTTTATTGTGCAATGAACTGCATGTTTCTGGTAATTTATTTATTTTTGCTCCAGGAGATGGAAGATTGTTGACCCCTTTGGTGCGTAATAAGCAGGTGTATGTCCCAGTAGCAGCCAATTTGGCAGACCTTTCTGGTCTGGAATTGAAACAAGGTGGAGGCTGTCTATCAGCATTTGGGGATTCTTCTATTCATACTCCTACAAAATCCAGAACCCGACAGGGCTGTCATAGTGCCGGTCCAAATATTTCAGGTAACTATGGAGACTAGTCTGTTTTGACAAGTAGTCCAATTTTTTTCTTCTAATTATGTGTCTTGTGGAAAAGCTATAGGTTACAACTTCTTATGCCACTTCAGCTGCCAGTATGTGTGGCTAAACAGAAAGCACTGGCTACTACTCCTTTATGTTTTTGTATTATGAGGATCAGAATGAGCCTTATCAATAAATTGTTAGTTATAGTTTTACATTAAAAGGACATCTTTTTTTTAAATGTATATATTTTTTTCTTCTTCTTCTTTCCTAAATTTTGCATTGTCTGTATGAACCATTGTCCAATATTTTACTGTACTCCACACAGGCCTCCTGTTACGTTTCAGATTGATTTTCAAGTCTTTGATCTTGCATGTATTGGTCCAAACAGCTATGATTAAACTTATTTAATTTTCTCTTTGGTCCTATTTATTCATTATATTTCCTCCCCCCATCATTATTTCTTTCTAATTTTTGGTAATTATCTTACTCTCCCTTTCTGCTGCCCCCAAAGAAATAAAAACAAAGTTTGGGGTTGCTCCAGGAATTTAGCATAAAAATTAGGGGAAAGTGTTGAAAGTGTTATATTTAAAAACAAGAATTCTACCAAATCACAGTATTCATCTGTATGCCTAGTCTGACTTTAGGCTTAAAGCAAGAAGGAATGAACTTTTTGAGGTGTCAAATAAATTATTCTTTGTTGCTTCTTTCAAACTTTCTTCCTCACTCCAACTCCAACTTAAACTTATTTTAATTGTAAGGGAAGGAGGAATTTATGCGATCAGCTATAGGACTTGAGCCCCCATTCTTATGGGCATAGTGACCTATTTCAGAAGAATATTTTTTTGGTTAATTGTTCTCCAAATAAGTCAGAGATTTGCAGGCTGGTTGGTTTTGTATGTGTTTTAATAAATTTTAAGCCCCTTTTCCTCCCCGCCAATTATTTAACTATTAACTATAGATTCCAGAGTAACTAATTAAATTATGTCATCAAAATAGCCCCGCCTTTCTTTCACCATAATAGAGAGAGAGACATAGGGCGCATTCTAAGGTGCTGTGAACTCCTGACCTTGTGAGTAATTCCATTCAGCACTTACTTGACTGAACCTTATAATGTTAGGCTGATTCATTTTGTTGTATTTTAAAAATTAAAATATCATCTTCCACACCCACATGACGTTTCCCCCTTTAAAAATATTTAACTTCAGGCATAGCCAGTTATAGGCTCAGAGTTGGGGTGAAGTAAAATAAAATAATTCTAGTTCACCTCTGTTTCATTTGGAAGATGTCTTCCTCAGAGTTCAGATATTGCAGTTAAATCCATGAATGCAACCTGTAACCTGATGTCTGAATGATTCTGGAGCATTCTAATACAAATAAAGGTAACTTCGAGCAGGTTCCAAATTTACAACATACTATAAACAATCAGTTGGTATCAAGCTGTGTAAAATCAACCAAATTAATAGTTACGTTTCTAAAAGCATATGTACAGTATGGTTGTAGTAACTTATAAATAGCACAGAAGAAAACATGGTTAAATATTCGTTCTAGTATAAACATTGGGTAGAGTCAATGAAGTACCATGATGGAGTCCTAACATACATGTGAACAATGCATATCTTTTAATTTTTGGCACATAGGAATATTCCACCTTTATTCTGCAGAATTAATAAAGCAACTTCTAAAATTTCTAATTCAAGTTATTTTTTGTATGATTTTCTAATAGATAACATACATTTTGGGAGCAGTGCATCAATCACAGCATTTCCCATTCTGCATCGTGCTGCTGATGAAAAAATACTGAATTCTGATAGGCTGACCCTTGAAAGGTGAGGAATGTTCCGATAAGATAAATTTGAGAATGGTATAAGTATCATGTTGTGTAGATGAGAAAAATGTGGACTGCACTTCGAAAGGATTTTTAAAAAATTGTGTCATGCTATCAGGATACTGCAAGCTTCTATGTAAAACTTCAATGTAATTTATCATAACTTTGACAAATATTCCATTCGTGTCTGGTCTCAGTTTGAGAGCTAACTTTTTTTCAAGTTTGATAGATATCTTTTTTATTATATTTGAATGGGAAAACGTTTGCATTTTAACTCCTATAGATTGCTTTGTAATCTGAATTCTGACATGCCAGAATCTTTAAACTAAAGACTGTCTCTGTTGTTATTAATTAGTAAGTATTATTCAAGTAATGCCCAGAGGCCCCAATTAAAATTTGGCCCCCCCCATTTTGGTAGAGGTGCACAGATATGAAGACATGGTCCATTACTGTGGTGGCTGAGTACTACCAAAAATTTGTTCTCACAACACTCCTCTGAGGTAGAGAAGTATGGTTATCACCTTTTTAAAGATGAGGAACCGAGGCACTGAGAGGTTAAGTGAGTTACTCCTGGTCACATAGGAAGTCTGTAGCAAAGCCAAAAATTAAACCCTAATTTCCTGAGTTGTAGTCCAATGCATTGACCATAACATTCTTCCATATAGATAATTATTTCCCTCTAGTTAAGATGCTCAAGAGATGTTCCAAAAGAAAAAGTATGCATGAAGATCATGATTAACTTGGAGTCAGGC
This sequence comes from Trachemys scripta elegans, assembly GCF_013100865.1. Lineage (NCBI taxonomy): Eukaryota > Metazoa > Chordata > Testudines > Emydidae > Trachemys > Trachemys scripta. The sequence goes on from NC_048307.1 coordinate 56,914,962, forward strand.
AATGCAGGGAACGTGATCATGCATCCTGGACGTCTTTCTGCCATAGTAATATGCTTTGGAGAAGCTGAACAGCCTTCCTTCCTTCCAAGACATTCCCTTTCCCCCTCCCCACAAATTTGGTGGTGACACATCATAAATGTTCTGATGTACATTAACACTAAAATTGATTATACTGTTTTCTGGCATCAGTAACAAGGAGCAGGCACTGATGCACCAAGGGGTCTGAATGCCAGAGAGATGTGAGGTGCAGGAACACCCTAGCTCGGGCACCAGTGTACAGAGAAATATTTAGTACAACACTTAAGAAGTGCCACAAAGAAAGCTAGTTCATGCATTGTTTATGGTTTTACAAGAAAAATACTGTGCTGAAACATGGAGGGCAGGTGCTGTGGCAGATACTGAAACACTGGAGAGAAAGCATGTCACAACATGAGTGAACATGTCAAAATATGCACTGGAGCTCCCCACCTGGTGTCAAAACCCTAGGTAGAAATTGAAGCCAGTGGAGTGCCCTGTAACTATCTTTTGTCCAACAGTCTGGAAAAAATGGTGACAAGTCACAGTAGAATTTGTGAATTTTGCAAAATCTTAATTTTATATACATTTGTTTAAAGGAGAATTTTTTCTCTTCTCTAGTGCAAACTTGTTTTGATTCTTCCATACCTAATAGATGCCTTATAAATGGGCATCCCATATTTAAATTGTAAAAATATTATATTCTGCTCCTTTTCATGTAAAGGTTGATAAAGTCCTGCATTAATAATGCATAACTCTTTTAAATGTCAAGTTCCTAACTAGTAGAAAGATTAGAAAAATTATCTACACCATTCAGGGTAAAACCGCCCCATCGAGGTCAATGGTAGTTTTGTTATGGTTAGCAGGGTCAAGATTTCACCCTCACTTGTTAACTTGTCTATCGGGTTTTATGAATTTCTGGGCTTGCATATCATGGCTATGATGTCATTTCTGGCTACATAACTATAGTGGCATAACTTTTAGAATAATAATAAAAAAGCAAAGGTGTTAAAAATGAAATAGTAAAACAGAGTATAAATTCCCCAGCCTGCAAAAGTTTATATCCCAGCATGTAGCTACTCCCACAAGGAGTCCCATGAGTTCAGTGGGATTCTTCCTAGAAGCCACAGTCAGAGGGGCTGTAACCCTTTGCAGTACCACTCCCACAACTTGTTTTACTTTTGTGTATAGCCTAGACTGGTTTTGTTTTTACTTGTCATATTTAATGTGTATTGTTTCATTTATTAATTTTATAAAGTAAAAGTTCAATAAACCAATTAATCCCCCCCCAAATAGTAAAAGCATAGTTTTTGATTGGCATTAGTATAAATATGGACTGCTGATAGGCCATTGGCTGTTGGAAGATGATAATGTTGACACAAAGGGGCTGATACTGAGATGATGACTCTGTAGCAACACTGCTGAGTAACAATTAAATAAATGATGATTAAAAGAAAGGCTTTAGGAAACATTTTGAAGTCTCTGGCCATACTTATTAATATAATTTGATGCAAAATTTATATATTGAGTTCAGTTAACATCCTGTAATTCTAACAGTTTGTAAAATAAATGGCGTTTAACAATATAGTGCAATGAAATGACTTTAGTCTGTATGTTTCATTATCAGTGTAGTTAAGATTATTAAAAGAACACTAAATACAAAACAAAAATGGAATATTGAAAATTGTAATGATCTCTTCAGGATTCTGTGATATAATTTACATTTGCACAATATTTTTACAAATATATTTCATTCCTACTAGGGAGAGTTTGTTCTATCACCTACTTTACGTTTTTTAATTTTCTAATAATGGATTACAAAATTATTATTTATAATCTTTATTTTTAGGCAAAAGCTGACAGTTTGTCCAGTTATCGATGGGGAAGAACATCTTCGTCTGTTGAACTTCCAGCATAACTTTATAACTCGGATCCAGAATATCTCTAATCTGCAGCATCTTGTTTTCTTAGATTTATATGATAATCAGATAGAGGAAATCAGTGGGCTTTCAACTCTCAGGTCTCTACGTGTCCTCCTGTTGGGGAAGAACAGGTAAAAAAAAAATTGAATAGATCTGTATATTTTATTTATGGTGTAACACCTGTAGCCTGCATCATATCTGTTCTGTTTAAAGGTCCTGGTTGTTAGATTAGTTATGAGAACTGCAAACTGTTTCATTCATCTCTTAGGACCAAGGTGGAGCATGGTACTGGGATTTTTCATTTTTCCAAAATGCCATAAAACTCAGCATTTTTGCTACGGAATTTGCCATTTTGTCTGTGGCCAGGTGTTGAACAACTTTTGTATCCTTGTGTTGCCAGAAACTGCCTGCTGGTGCCTCTTGCTCTCTAGCTTTCCCCACAAGAGGGCGTTAATTGAATTACAGTGCATAATCCCTGCATTGTTTGATGTGTCCAGGTAGCAGGGGGTTGGAGAACCAAGAGCTGGAGTTCATCTTGCAGCTAGAGAGTGGAGGGAGTGAGAAGTGTAAGCCAAGTGGAGAATAGCACAGTAATGAAGTCCTAGGGAGTAGTGGAAAGGAGCTTCAGAAACTGGCTACAGTCTCCCCCTTTCCTGGCATATATTAGAGGAAGGAGAGCGGAGGCTACAGGAATGGAGCTAAACTACTTGGAGAGCATAGTTTTAAAAAACTGTCAAAATAATAATGATGAGTTGTAAATAAATAAGTATTTTTAACTGAGATGTGCATGGTTTTGTATGAGTAAGGGAGGATGAGAATGCGAGGTATTTCATGGTAGAATAAATGTTTCAGTGAAATTTAGGGTTTGCTGATGTGAAATTGGGTCCCATTGTGCCACTGTGCCCGGGGACTTGAATATAGTTTTCTGATAAAATGGAGTGGCTATACCACATTTAAATATGGAGGAGCAGACTAGTAAGTAGAGCTAAATAATATGAATGATCTTGAGTCTGATAGTGCTTCTGATTATACAGTTTTGTTGACAGTGTAACAAATACATTAAAAGTTGAAATATTAACAATTTATATTTACATTGTAATACAGAACAATGGATATTGCAAGGAGTGCACAAATTCAGATTATTGTGCAAGAATTTTTAGCAATTTCTGTTGACGTGCTCACTTTCAGTAAAATGGTTATTTTTTAAATAATAGCTGCATTATTCTGAGAACAAAGGCTGGTTTAAGTTCACAGCTCCCGAAGTTATGTGGTTACATTAGAATCTCGGCTTTCATTAAATGTAAAAAAATAATTTTCTAGCCCTCTGTTTTCTGGCACTCATTAAAGAAAAATCTGAAAATGTGACCCAAATATAACGTGTGCAGTGACAGCTGGTTGACTTTGCAGTCAGCCTGAAACACAAGCTTTGAGAGAGGCGAACTGCATCTCAATAGGGTGTTAACTTCATGACCCACTGTTCTGAGGTGAGGGGGAGCCTGAGGTGGGGGGAAAATGGGAGTCTTAAGCTGCTACCCTCCTCTCTGCCACAACCATTCCAAGAGGAAGCGGTGGCCATAGCATGGGAGTGGGTGCATGGGGACAGAGCCATGTGGAGTCTCTGATGTGCATAGGGCATAGGTTGCTCCAGTACAGCCCTGCTGAAAAGTGCATCTTAAACCTGAAGAAATTAACTAACACAATAGGGCTTGGCATCTTTGATGCTAAATGACAAAAGCCTGAGTGGGCTAACCAATTAGTCCTATTTTGTGATCTTTTTGTTTTTTTATGTCCTGCAGTAATACTGGGGGGGGTGCTGTGGAATGAAAGATTCTGTTCCTCTATAGTGAATTACCTTTTATTTTATTTTTTAAGGATTTTTTTTAGATCATTATGATTTTGGTGCTATTTAGTAACATCTTTTTTAAACATCTATTCATGTTTGCTATCGCCATTTAATCTGTAGTTATGCTCTTTGAGAAAGGGAATATATGTACTGGAATGTGAAATATTTCATATAAAGTAAGGTACTTTCTAACTATAATATTTGTCTGCTGAAGCTTTAGGATTATATCTGATCTTGCCAGTGATCTTGCATGGGACTTATACTTTTTTCTGGTTAGCTTCTGTCAGGACGGCATTCTGCTGAGTCTCTTGATGGTGTCTCTAGCCTCCGTGCCATGACAGAACACTGAACCATCACCCCTGAACTGGCTGAACACCAGCCTTAGTGCTTAAGCCTTTAGCCTCACCGCAGCCATGTCCCAGGCCCCTGATTGGCTGGACAGACAGCATTCTCATAGGATATCTGGGCTATATATCTATATATCTTCCCCAGCAGGAAGAACAAGCTGTCTGAGCAACAGGCCATTGCCTTGCCTTGCTACTTTTGCATAAGTTTATCTTACTGCCTCGCTGCCTCGTCTGACCCTGCCTGGCTGCCTTGCTGTGTTGCCTGACCTTGAGTTGTCAGCTCATTGCCTAAACTTGCTGACCCAGCCCCTTGGATTGGATCTCCTAACTAGGGACCTCTGTGAGAACTCTGACCAGTGCCCTGGACAGCCTCTGATACCTATTCACCTCTTGGCTGCCCACCACCTGTGCATACTTGACCATTGCTCTGGACTGCCACTAGCCCGCTTTGGCCATTGTGCATTACAGCTATGCTATGTGTTAACAGAACAGAACATACCTTGCATATGCTAAAGCAGCAGATATTCAAGTATTGTATTTACTGTGCAATTCTCAATTCTAGAACCAAAACAAAACCAACCAATCAACAAAATTTCCTAGGAGTGAAAAATTGTTTTGTGGTATGAATAGTTTGGCTGTCAAAAATCTTAATAGAAATCTTTAGGCTGAAACTTCAGAGACCTAAACAAGTCTCTTGTGTATCAGGTTGGGGCTAAAATATATAAAGTATATTATTTCATAAATAGGACATTTTACTTATATATTCAAGATTGCACCTGTATAATACGTTTTAAAAAACATAAAATTACTTCAGGACATAATCAATCCTCAAAGGTGTTTAGAGTTCACAGTTTTAACTTTATGCCTCCAGCACATTTTACTGGTGAATAGTAGCCTAAATCATAGTTAAGGGAGAGCCTATCTTTCAACTTGCATTTGGGCCTTTTTCCTTCATGATGCTACTAGCTATGATTTCTGATACACTATTCATAATACACACAGCTGAGGGATGCTCGTCTGTGCAGAACATTGAGATTAAGAGTGTTCCTGCACTGAAGGATATACATGTTAGCATTTCTGATTGGCACTCCCTGTTCCACCTGGAAATTTAAGAGAGAGAGTGGAGGCCTTTTAATTAGGAAATGAGTAGGACTTCTGGATCATGGTCAGGGGAAGCGAACAGGGGGAGGGAGGCAGGGGACAGACAAAAGGTTTAGAGCATCCCTTTAATAATATCCCACAGGAACAATATCCCATAGGAAATAAGGGCCATAACGAAAGAACAAATACATGACAAATATGTACTCATGTTGCTTAATGCACTACTGGATAATGATCAGATGCTACAGTGATGAGCTTGATATAAGAACTTGTACAGAACAGAATAGATGTGGATGGACAGAAAGTGCACATTTAAATCAAGGGAAGGAGATGTGGCAGATCTAAGCGGAGAATATGGCAAGAAAAATGGAGCAGGAAAAATAAATGGTCTCAAAGAGAAGACAGAATGGAGAAGACAGGTAGCAGATACAAGTATATCCCAATGGCATATCTATTATGAGAATTTTCTACTTTCCTCTGAAGCATTTGGTATTTGGTACTGACCCACCTGGACCTTTGTTCTGATCTAATATGGAAATTCCTTTATTCCTAAGTAGGATGAGCAAGAAACAAAAAGTAAAGACACAGAAATAGAGATACAGAAAATAAAGAAGGAAAAGAGAAACCTCAAAAATCAAAGGAAACCATGGAAAAGTGTGCTAAATTGTATAGAGACTGAAAATTGTGAAAAGAAGAGTCTAGAACATGCAATGCAGGATCACAAATGACAAACAACATGGGGGAAAAAAGGACCAAGAGTAAGATAGTGGTGAGGGTGGGGGTCTGAATGTGGCATTCAGGACAGCGATTCATTATAAATGGGAAAAATGTATTTGATTGCTTTTTAAAAATATTTTTATGGTATGTTGGCAAAATGTCAGGTTCTAGTAAAAACAGACAAAACCCTAGCCTTACTGAGGGTCTTGGAAGTCTGAGTTCTGTGTTTTGTTTTTTAGTTTCTTCTAAATCCTTAGCCACCAACTTCATGATATTGCCCAATATTTTTTACATTTGGGAGCTGCTGACATCTGTCCTTTGAGAACATGTATATAATATCAAGAGCGACACAAGCCTTTTGATTTTGCTTGTTACTCAAAAATACAATCAGATGGGAATTTATGTGGAAAACATTTGAGCTTTTATAATATTTCTGAAAGCATATTGGGGAAAGGAGAAGAGCTAATTTTTTAACCATCTAAATTTATTGTAAATTAATCAAAGATCTAATGGAGCTGCAGAACGTCTTTTTGGCTTGTACAAGGGAAGCACAGTTTCTTCATCTTCTCTTTTTGAAGAACAGAAATCCTAGACTTTTTCTGAACTACGGCAGGTTTGTGGCATGTGCTAAATAAAATAGGGAATAAAAAAGAACCAGTTAGTAAGTACAGAAATATCATTTTAGCGCTTTTTGTTGTCAAGTGGAGGAAATCAAATCAGATTCTGACCACAGTTTTATCAGTTTAAATTGAAATTGCTCTGTTTACAGTAGAGCCTCAGAGTTACGAACACCTCGGGAATGGCGGTTGTTTGCAATTCTGAAATGTTCATAACTTTGGACAAAAAGGTTATGGTTGTTCTTTCAAAAGTTTACAAATGAACAGTGACTTAATACAGCTTTGAAACTTTACTATGCAGAAGAAAAATGCTGTTTTTAACCATTTTAATTTAAATGAAATAAGCACAGAAAGTTTCCTTACCTTGTCAATTCTTTTTTTAAACTTTATTTTTTTAGTAATTTACATTTAACACAGTACTGTACTTTATTTGCTTTTTTGTTTTTGTATCTCTGCTGATGCCTGATTGCGAACTTCGGGTTCCAAAAGGGGTGTGTGGTTGACTGGTCAGTTCGTAACTCTGGTGTTGGTAACTCTGAGGTTCTACTGTAAATTGAATTAGTTTACATCATTGTAACTGATAACAGATTCTGGCCCATCAGCATAGGAATGAATCTGTTTCAAAACTAACCCTACAATATTAGTTAATTTAAATTATGTAAATATACAAATATGAAGATTTCAGTGGAGTAAATGCCTCTACAGTTTTAGGATTGTGAAGTTAAATTTCTTTCACTCTTAAGCACTGTACACATGGCTGGATATCAGGTTTCAGGAAAAGATTTAAGCTTGAGATCTTAACACTTTACTTTGCTTAGATGAGGCATGATATTTAGTGGGAATTCTCTGGATTAACTCTGAATTCTCCTAAGTATCAATTTCTGTATGCTGTTAGGTTCTCATTGTTAATGGCTTTTATCTGTGGGAGATGCTAGAAGTCATCTACTTCAGATCAATTCTTGTCTCAGATCTGGCATTCAGGTCAGGTCTTCTTTTGATTTTGGTCAAACCTGTTCAGGGAATACTAGGTGTTGGTTTTAAAGAAATTAATCACTTAGGGACTTCTTTATAAATCTTCTTCGGCACAGGAGTTTCCTCCCTGGTGCCTTGGATGCTGAACTACCTTTCACTGAAATAAGGTGAGAGTTACCAGTTTTCCCCAGTAGTTGTTCACTGTCGCTAACTGCCAAGCTTGCCAGTCTATTACTTTGTGTTTACCTCCTTTTGGATGGTACTATGTTGCGGGAATTCCTAGTTCTGACTCTTTCTTTCATCTCCTCTCTGAATCTTAAAGCTCTCTCTCCCCCCTTTGTCCCCTTAGCTCAAACCAAATCTCAGTTTCTCCTATGACATGGATACTTTTTCACTTTACTGATGAGGGTGGAATCTACATAAACATAAATCAGCTTAGTTTGAAAGGAATGAAAATAGAGAAGGGCCTTGGGTTATAAGCCACCAGGCACCATTCCAGGAAGTTTCCATGGAAACACTCATTAAAACAGGTGTCTTATCTGTCTTACCCTCATCTTCCCTCAGTGGTTTAAAAAAATTCAGAAAAACACATAGGAGCAACAAATTTAACTCTTTTCTTTCTGGAACTGGAGTGGTTGTTTCAAGCAGAAGGCCTTCAAGGATGTTATGAATACATTCACATGTACACCAATTAAAAGGAGGTATTTTACTTGTTCATACTTGGTTGAGCTATTTTATGTTTTATTTGTGAGATTATTAAATCTCACTAGGGTAAATTCATCATTGATATAACTCAACAAAGATGATGGGGCGAGGCCATAAACAATAAATCTGGCCTATTATGTTTAGGCGTCAGGTTTTATATTTTTTTCTCAAAAACTTTTTTTAACTTTGCAACAGTGGTAATACACACAATCAGGATATCAAATGTGATGAAACAGTCTGTCCAAAGTACAGTGCTTTTCTAAGAATATTACATGAAAACAAAAAAAAAAATTGTATTGACATCCAGGAACGCACAATACAAAACTAAAACTTAACCTAAACAAAAATTAGAACCCTGTTGCAAATATTTTTAAATAACCAAAAATTGGGCAAGCTGTCTACAGATTAACTTTTATATATTTTGGAGGAACATAGTAATGCTTGTGTATTGGCTAAAAATAAGAAGACTTTTTCCATTTTTATTAAGAAAAATAGTTGTTTTTAAAAAAAGTCAAAAGATTTAGTCTTAGAGAGTGAGTCCTTCATTTGTTCACATTAATTCAAGAATGGGACCCATCTGTTTAATAATCATGTATTAATTGCATGTAATATCAGTCAGTCTTTCCATAATAATTATATCCTACGTTTCAGTCAGCCAAAATGAGGTTGAGAGCATTTTGTTTTTTCCCAAAATAAGGCTGTCATGCCAAGGGGAAAGGTTGCCTTTCCTTCTTTGCTGGAATATATTTTCTCAGTAGGGTTTTCTCAACTGCAGGGTCCCAGGAAAACTCAACCTTTGTAATTTTTTTCTTAAACAAGAGGATACTTCTAGTCAAAAAGCTTGAGGAAACAATAACAGTCCCACTAAGTACATAAGTGTTCCACTTTTCCCACATTTATACCAAAGTTTATTAAAGACTGCTCTATTTATGATTTTCTTTTAATATTAAGATGGGCCAAACCCTGAACTATGTTTCTGTATCCCTCCTCAGCTAAAACAGGACCGTTGCTGAACCATCCCAACTTTCATTTCTTTTTGCAAAAGATATAAGAGAAGAAGGTTCTGTAAAACCAAACCTATTCTATTTTTGTATAATGAACTTTCCATTCTTGCTGTCTTCTCCAGATGTCCACTCTTAACAGATGTTGAAAAGGAACTTGCAGAAAGCCAGTTTAGGCTCTAACATGCTCCAAGCATTGGCCATTTACTTTCTAAATACTCATTGGGTGCACATTGCTCCATCAAGTTCTGTTCCATTTTTTCCAGCTGTTGGCGTTCTTTGCATTTGCTTTAGTATTGTTCAATGTTTTCCTTTGTATTTAGCTTTTGTAAGAATAGTTTAATCTTAATTTTGTTAGGTTTTTTATTTTAAAGAGTTAAAGCTGATCTTGCCAAAACCAGCGTAGTGTCAAAAACAGTATTCCACTCTTCCGGACCTTTTCTTTCTGTGCCTGAATTCTTTAAAAAGGTCAATATTAATTTTTCACTCAGTGTATAGGCCGGAAGAAAGTTTTTCTCTAGTTATTGCCAGAATCTAATCTACAGAACAAGCTAATGTGTGCCTCAGACTTCATTGCAGTAAGGTGGTAGTCACAAGTAAACTTAGCCACTTCTAATCTCATACCATCTATCTCCAGTCATCAAACTTTACTTTTTTTTTTTAACTGCATATCAATTCATCATCTTAGAGTAGTAAATGTTGAAGACATTACAGAAGATATACATGCTCCAATTCTTACAGCCATCTTTTCCGGCTGTACTTTTTTACATGAAACTTTTATCAATATTTCCATAAAAGTTTCCTACTTTAAATGTACACATGAGCCCATGTAATCCTGTCATCGAAGATTGTCTCTAAAAGTAGTTTTAATATTTTGCACATTTCTCTGCTACAGATGTAGGTCTCTGTCTTTCTGCACACAAAGTAGGCTGTTAAATGGTCCCTTCCAGCCAGTTTAAATATTTCCTACAAGTAGTTCATCTTTAGATGGGAAGACAGTAAATAGACTGGATAGTGGATTGTCCCACTGGTTCATGGATTCTGCTGTGGTGGTAGGAAATAGAACCAGCAAGTAGCATAACTTTGCAAAAATATAGACCAAATCTTGAAACCTTTACTCATATGAGTACTCCTATCTAATCAATAGGCGTAGTTGTATCACTAAAGGCTGTATGATGGGACCCGGTGTTTAAGTCATTCATATCGACCATCTCCAGCAAAAGGCTGCACTTTATCATTTGCATCGGAAGAATCATTAAGCAAATTTTAGGTGGTTTATCCACCTGATTACCAAGGAAGTGTTTCCTAATGTAAAAAAACCCCAAACCACTATAGAGTTGTCAGAATGTATTGTATTATTCCTATTTATTTGGGGGCCTTAGCTTTTTGCACTGTAGCATTAAATATTTTACTTATGAATTTTAAGCATGATGCCTAATACTACATAAAACAATCATTTTTTTAGAGTGCTATGAAAGGTCAAAGTTTCTGAATAGTAATAACATCAGAGTTAAATGGCTAGAAAGAACCCTTTTTTCACCTTGTTCTGTTTTTTCTAATTTGTTCTTGAAGAATAGTATATGGGATGTTTAATACAGTCTGCCAGTAGATGATGCTGTTGGCTATATAATAATGTATGGTGACTTGAGGTTGGAATCTCAGCAAACGGAACAGAATAAAAAAAAAAAGCCATAAAATAGTAGAACTCCTCAGGGCTCTGAGTTAGGTCTTGACAAGGAGTGAAATGTGCTCGAGAAGCAATGTTGCCAACCACAGAAATCTTCTCCCTTTACTTTTCCTTTGACATCTTGTATTACTTACAAGAAGTCCAGTGATATTCAGTTTAATATTCTTAGTGCTTTTCTCACTAGAATCTCCCTTCCTACAAACTCTCAAATGCCTGCATCACTATTGGTTTCCTTGAGAAGGGACAGGATAAGCTCTTTGCCAGTAGTATTCTGCTTCAACCAGTGGGGTTTTCTATGGAGAAAGTGTTTCATTTCCAGTTCCCCCCTCCTCAGAGGCTGAGCACTCTGGATCTGTATTATTATTGACAGCCAGAAAGAGAGTCAAGAGCATAGGTCCCTGACTTTTCTCCTGTTCCCCCAAAGTGGCAGTGTGCTGCATTGAAGCTAGACCAACAGGCCACCATTAGTTACAGTTTAATAGTACCCCTCTACCTTGATATAACGCTGTCCTGGAGAGCCAAAAAATCTTACCGCATTATAGGTGAAACCGCGTTATATTGAACTTGCTTTGATCCACTGGAGTGCGCAGCCACCCCCACCCCCCAGAGCACTGCTTTACCGCGTTATATCTGAATTCATGTTATATCGGGTCGCGTTATATCGAGGTAGTGGTGTATATGTCATATTTTTTATACTGAAGACTATAGATATAATTTGTCCTGTATATTTTCTTTTAATTAGCCTGAGCTGTAACACAGACTAAAACTGGTATAAATGCATCTTAGATTTATAATTATTATTCTAAAATTAAGGAGTCTGTCTCTGTAATATGCCATTTGCTAAAACTGCAGTTTCAGGCAGTTTCTGTAATACTGTAGTCAGTGCATTTATTTAGTGTTTTAAGGCTGAATTAGGATGAGGATTTTGAACTGTTGCTTCAGATCTCATTACATTCTAGAGTAGACTAAGCAACAGGTTCCTTAGTGGCAGGTTTGGGGGTTGGTGAATTGAATATGTTTTTAACGGTAAATGAAAGAATATACTTGTTCAAAGCGGCAAAATACCCTACAGTTAATGTCTAATTTTTCTTTTAAATAGTTTTGGCTTGGGGAGTAAAGTTCATGTGATGGCTGGAACTAGTGTTTTCTATCAAGTATTATATTTGTAATGGGTGAGTTGAGGCATGAGGCTGGAGATTGTAACATAGCAACTACAACAAAGGAGAAGGAAGCACTTAATCTTGCAGAACAAGAGACCATGGAAAATAAACGGAGGGTGGATTAAAATAAAAACACCTAGTATGGCAATAGACCGAAGATGTAAAAATTAGGATGTGTAGATGGTAAACCAAGGGGAGAAAGGAAAAGGTAAGTCAGCAAGTTAACCTTTGTTCTCATATCAACCACAGTGAAATGGATATGGATGCAAGCTGTTCACTTTCAAAGTGGTGTAAAATAAATTGGACGATAACACTGCTCTACAGCCAAAATGCTTCTGAAATAAATGTAGTCAAACTTTACTAATTCTGGGTCACTGAGAACGAAAATGATGCTTAAAATTGTTGATTGGCTCTAGTTTTCAAGATATGCTATTGGGTCAGTATATACGACCCTTGACTTGGGAATGGCGGAGGATAAGTGAGTTATAAAGGGAAGGGATCTCAATTTAAACCAGAAATGACTAAACTACATCTTTGACTGGATCTATGAATAAATCTATGACTGGGTTTGGACAGTACTTGCTTTTTAGGCAAAACAATGAATGAAGCAATCTGAAGCTGGTATTGCGTCATACATGATCTGAATTGCATCATGTTATTCCTAGAAGTCATGGATGATGCAATCATAACGAAGCTTACTTCACTCTGCTGAACAAATTGCCCTATATCAGCTCTAGAAATCATACAGTGTCATGCTCTCTTATTTGTCAGTGTTTGATTTTGCAAAGGGACACATTTCTGTTTAGCCAAAGTGAGCAGAGATGCCTCGTACTTGTGTGAACAGTGCAGATAACTTCTGCCATGTTTGTGGTGAAGTGACTTTTGCATCCCAAAAGTGCAGTATAACCACTACGGTTAAGAAAGCCTATCCCCTTTATTTTGGCTGCAAAATTGGAGATCAGGACAAGAGGTGGGCCCCACACATATGCTGCAACACTTGTGCAACTAATCTTCGCCAGTGGTTGAACAGGAAAAGGAAATCTCTGCCTTTTGCAGTGCCAATGATTTGGAGAGAGCCAACAGATCATACCAACAATTGTTACTTCTGCGTGGTGCCTCCAGTTGGGAAAGATGTGTCAAAGAAGAAAAAGTGGACTGTGCATTATCCAAACATTCCATCAGCTATACGCCCAGTACCCCACGGAGAAGGACTGCCGGTTCCTGATGCACCAGAATCATTCTCACTTGAGTCAGACGAGGAAGAGGATGAAACTTCTGGTCCTGAACCATCAATGTCACAGGACCCACATTTTCTCCCATCCTCCTCCTCTGAACCACACCTCATAACACAAGGTGAACTGAATGACCTTGTCAGGGATTTGGAACTACCCAAGAGTAAGGCAGAGCTGTTGGGCTCCAGACTACAGCAGGGGAATCTCCTGGCAGGTGATGTTAGGGTTTCCATGTTCCGTGACCGTCAAAAGGATCTTGTCCCATTCTTCTTCATGGAAGGTGATCTTGTAGCCTGCAACAACATCGATGGTGTGATGGCAGCCCTCAACATCGTTCACGATCCAGATGAGTGGAGACTGTTCATTGATTCATCGAAGACGAGTCTTAAAGCTGTTTTGCCATCAATTCCAGTTGGTCATGCAGGCCATATGAAGGAAACCTATGACAACATGAAACAACTTTAGAGGTGCATAAACTATGATCAACATCAGTGGCAGTTTTGTGGCAATTTGAAGGTTGTTGCTCTCTTGCTTGGTCTGCAGACTGGATACACAAAGTACTGCTGTTTTCTCTGTGAATGGGATAGTCGAACTAGAGATTCCCACTACATCAAGAAAGATTGGCCACTCTGACAGTCATTGGAGCCTGGGAGGAAAAGTGTTCAGCATCCACCACTTGTTGAATCAAGGAAGATTTTGTTACCACCTTTACACATCAAGCTGGATCTGATGAAGAACTTTGTCAAGGCCATTGACAAAACACAAGCAGCTTTCAAGTACCTCTGTGGAAAATTTCCAAGGTTAAGTGAAGCTAAGATAAAGGAAGGTGTCTTTGTTGGTCCTCAGATTCGTGAACTTCTTCGAGATGATGCATTTGACCATGCACTGCGTGGCAAGGAAAAGACGGCATGGAAGGCCTTCCAGTTAGTGGCAATAAATTTTCTCGGAAACAACAAGGCAGACAAATACAGGTTGTTGGTGGAAAACCTCCTCAAGGCATACAAAAGCCTTGGTTGCAACATGTCACTAAAGATACATTTTTTTCACTCTCATCTAGTTTTTTTTCCCACTGAACTGCGGAGCAGTGAGCGACGAGCGATTTCACCAGGACATTGCAACAATGGAGAAACGCTATCAGGGCAAATGGAGCCCATCAATGCTTGCAGACTATTGCTGGACAGTGACAAGAGATGCTCCATTTAATGAATACAAGAGACAAGCCAAGAAGCGCCGAGTAGACACTGACTAGGACTAAACTATGTACATAATAGTTTTTTGCCTTTTGTTTCATAATAAATTTGATTTATATAATCCTTTTGGTGATTTTTAAAGTGATACGTAAACAGGACAGGTGAAATATTATCATGTAAAGCAACCATAAACACATGAAAAGACCTAGGTTTACAATTTATGATTAAAACTCTACTATCTACACAATATACATAGACATAAAATGTAAAAACTTAAATATCTTAGAAACAGTAGCCAATCAGTTGTTTTAATTGTCCGATTTGAATTCAGCACATCAAAATACATAATAAATAGCACATTTTATCTCTGAAGCAGACGACTTCTCAAAAATTGTAGACCAGTGTAATTTTTGGTGCACCAGATTCTTTTGATATACTGGTAAATGCAGACCTGCTATAATAATGGAAGATCCATTTCCTAGGGCCTTTAATGTATGTGCAAAGGCTGTTTCACAACAAAGTGGGTCATTTGGGTAAACTTTATTTTTGATGCAACAGATTCAGATATTATTTTAGAATTGCAGAATGAAGGGTAAATGTAACAATCTCACAGAACTTCAACAGATGTAATTGTTTTTTTAATTACTGTAAAAAGATGTCCTGGCCTTTTAAGGTTTTATAGGTAGGTTAGCAATACTGTTCCAAGAACAGTACTTCTAGAACAGAGACATAGTCACTGAAGAAAAGGAAGTGGCCTGAGGAAAGCAGTCTGTGGTTTGGGGAAAAGAACCCATACTCCTAAATGCTTTTAAATCCTCCTCTTGATGTTCCTCATTCCAGCCTTAAACAGTTGGACACCACTCTGCATCACCTAAAGTGAAGGGTCTCTTGAGAGCTCAGAAACTTTATAAATTGGTTAAAGAATTGACTAGTTTCACTCTAGTTGATATAAATTTTGATATATTTATTTAAAATTAAAACACACAAAATAATTTTCTGGGAAAATGTAATTCTGCTTTGTGGGTAGAGCTTTATATATATATATATATATATATATATATATTAAAAAAAACCACTTTAGGCTGTGTGTGTGCGCGCACACACACATATGTATGTACTCTACTCAAGTAAGTCCTAAGTATTATTTTAGCTTGTTGTCAAGAAAGCATCCTGTTGAGTGAAAATCAGACCTGTACTGCATATGTATTCCCATACTGAATGCTTGACAGACACCAAAAAGATAATACATGATTACATAGTTACAGGCCACACTTGGGGGAGAAAGTATATCAGAAAACTGTAATAGTGGCACTCACTGACCCTCTTTTGTTATAATTATTTTGATTTACTAATTAAGTAGTGTTTCCCAGAATAACTGTTAAATTCATTTTGTAATTCCTATGAAGTAAGTTGGTTCTGGTGGTGACCTTTTGGCAGTCTCGTTTCTAACTTCCTAAAACAGTATTCCTCAAATAATCACAACAGATGTTGTTACATTACTTTTTATAGAGAAAGGCGCTATGTTTTTCTCTTTCCCAGTGGCAGTAGCATCCTGGTATTATGACTTTAGTCTTTACTCAACACCTGTATCATTGGGTTCCTAAAATGTCTTGAATGGGTATGGGCTATATACAGAAGTTTATTCATTTCAGTCAGTTGACAGTTATCCTCTTACTTTCTTATACTTGGTAGGAATAGGTGATGAGCTAAATGTTTTTGTAGAAGAAATGTTTAATTTAAAATGAAAAACAATTTTTGTCAACATTTAAACGTTTCAGAATAAAGAAAATCTCAAATCTGGAGAACTTGAAAAATCTTGATGTTTTGGATCTTCATGGAAATCAGGTACTGTACAGTAAGTACATCTGTTATTTTAAACCATTCGTAAATAACACTGATTTAGACATGTTGCATCTCCGATGTGGTTTCCTGTAATATTGCTTTTATGAAGGAGGATTTAATAGTTTTGCAACTGCTTTTATTAGGGAATTCACAGAGATTTATAAATTAATCAAAGGGAGCATGATGTTATTTTGGATCTTGGTCTCTAATTTCTTATATTTGCAGAAGTTTATGAAAAGTAAAAAAAAAAAACTTACTAAATACTCATACAATTAAAAATAACAGGATCAGTTCAGTTAGAGCTATAACATACTCATCTAATGCAAAATAGCTGTGATGTAGCTAAAATAATATGCAGTCATTTTTATGGTAGAAGAATTAAAATGGTTACAGTAACTAATGAAATATTGCATCTGCTGTATCTCACTTTACAAATGACAAGGGTGACCAGATGTCCCATTTTTAAAGGGACAGTCCCGTTTTTGGGGATTTTTTCTTATATAGGCGCCTATTATCCCCCACCCCCTGTCCCGTTTTTTCACAGTTGCTGTCTAGTCACCCTACAAATGACTCATTGCATAAAGTACAATAATTCAAAATCTGTACAGTGAGTAATACAGGGAGGCAGTATTGTCTGTGATTAGTGCAGTGGCTTGAGCTTTGGGAAATCTAGGATATGTTCCCAGGTTTGCCAAGAATATCCAATACGACGTGGGCAAATCACTTAACCTGTGAAGTATGCATTGGTTTCCCTGCCTCTAAAATAGGGATATGTAATCATCTTTGTATATTGCTTCTATTTACTTTGATGAAGAGGCTATCTAAGTGCAAAGTATTATTATAATAGATATGTTTGAGAGAGAGGAAGGGGGACTGTAAGGTTCTCAGTACTTTCTCTGATGTATCCAGTGGAAAGTGTGTAAGGATAAATAAGTCAGATACAGTAATCTTTTGGAAAATGTAAAATGTGTGATACAAAATGTTTAAATAGCTGAGCTGTTTAAAATAATCTGTGATTATCCTGAATACGTAAAATCAATGTGTGAAAACTCTGGATTCTTGATCTGACAAGGCTATGTACTGATGTTGCTCCTTATTGTGTTACTGCTGCACTTTGTAGAGAGTGGGGAATGGAAGTACCTACATAAAAGCGTTTAATGAATAATTTACATATGTGAAAATATAATTGTTTCTTTGGATTAGCTTTTTTATTGAACTTTTAGGAGTAGTAGTATGTGCTCAAATACACTGTGATGGGGCATTATAAAACATAGTCAGTGTCTACTTTTAGAGAGGGCCTAAATTTTTAGGGGATTGTGTGTTTGAGAACGACCAGTTATGCATCCATATCATTACTTGTATGTACTGTTATATACTTCCAGTAAATGCACATGCAAGTTAGGCATGCAAATGCACACACTTTTGTGGCTGCAAATACATGTACACTTTCTTGAAACTTTTGTTCTAGATCTGTAGCCTAAGCTTTGATACAAAGAATTGTGCAGGCACAGGTGGTTATAAGCAAAAATGGAAATTCAGCTGGGGAAAATTATTAATGAAAGTATATTTAAAAAAAAACCCAAATAATACACAACTCTTTTAAATGTTCATCTAATCAGATTCTTTCATCAGATATATTTGTGAAATTCCCTTTAACTTCAGTAAGAGTTGTGCACGTGGTGCCTGATCCAGCTGCTGGTACATGAAATCTATGTAGCTATGTGCAAATCTTGTACCAGGAGTTGGAATACTGGAGAAATCCAGACTGAAGAGGTTAATGGGTGTTACTTTTCTAGTTGAGAAGGGCTAACAATGTCAATATGAGGCATATACATGGTTGGGACCTTCAAACGGTATATTTAGCTTGCTGCTGTTTTGCAAGGGCAGGATGTTTCTCATTGAATAGAAAGTATGCAAAGTGTAAAACTATATTACATTAACAAATTACATCTCCCTCCCTACCTACATCTCTTGGGGATAGGTGAGGTCTGATATTAAGTCACAGTAACTTTTGTAAATGTATTTGTCAATTTCACAAGGAATCTATATGTTTAAAAATATTGTGTTTATCCATATTCCTTTAATTTTGTACGAATGCACACAGAAGAGGGAGTTTTGCTTAAAGATCAATGGATACTTTTAAAACAAAAATGTTTATGATTATATAAACCATTATGTAAGAAAATAGGCAGATTTGCTATGACATGAAAAAGTGTAATTTTTCTAGTTCTTATTCTATTATCTTTTTTGGAGTCCGTGGGTTTTTGTTTGTTCATTTTGTTTTTATTAATGAACAAAGACTATGTATTTTTGTTCCATCTTGAGATTCTTGGGATCTTTCTTTAAGGTAGCCTTTGATTTTTATAACAAGGAGTCTTGTTGTTTTTGTAGATACAGACTAACACGGCTACCTATATTTGATTTTTATATTAGTATTGGAAATGTACAATTTCCAAACCAAACATGCCATAATAATCCCCTTTCAACCACAGAATTAAATTTCAGAACATTAAAAGAAAGTAATCCAGGACTCCGGAACATAGCAATTAAAATAACAAAACAGAAGGGTCCAAAGTCAAGTATTCCTGTATGATCCAAAATTAAATTTGGATTTTGAACATGCAATCGTTCCAGTAGGACTAAATACAATAATTGTTTTTGCTGTGTTGCAATGACTGATAACCTTGGCAAGTTGTCTTTTTAATGATGCAACATAGGTACAGAATTCCCTTTGTTGGCATAGCCTCTGTAACCACACCTTTAACAAAAAGCCACTTTGTCATCTAGTGGAGCTGTAGAGAACCTGAACAAATTGGACCCATCAACAATATAAAACATTTATAGTATAATAACTAATATATTTGTCAAAACAGCTACATGACTATTATGGCATTGATCCTGCCACCCTTACTAATGTTGATTAGTACCTTAATTTGTCAGTAGTCCCATTGATTTTAAGTCAGTGAAGAATGCAGAATTAGACCCTAGGTGAGCAATTTTAATGATAGTCCAATAGTAATTCCTTTCTTAATATCATTAACCACAATTACCTTCCCCTAGAATGACTTTGTTGAAGTAAAGTTGGAAAACAAAGCAGAACTTTTCACATTGTTGCCTATCTCTTTGTGTCCATGCATGTTTTAAATTGCTAGTAATTGCTGAGGCATATTCACCTCACCAGGACATTGAGCAATGTATTGTTGTCAGGTGAAAACTTGTTTGGCAGATAAACACGCTGTATAAAAAGCTAGTGGTTGTTCACTGTTTTTGTTGATAAACAGAAAGTTCGTAAGTGTTGAGGAAGGTTGAAGTCTCTTTTATGCTCACAAGAAAACTTTGATCAAGCCACAAATGGCCCCTTTAAAGTTATCCTTTCTCTCACTCCCAAGAGTTGGCTCAGTATCCATAACAAAGAATCATGTTCAGGGTGAGCCTGATTGCTGAACACTCTTGTCCGGAGAACATTATTTACTAGGGAATCTTGTTTGCCAGAATTCTGCTAACAACAATAGTACTTATCACTTAAAGTTGAGAAAAGAAAGTATTTGTGTAGTGTAGCTTTCTAAAGATGGGAAACAGAGACAGAAGGAGAATAATGGCTTGATGTTCAGATGTGTTTGTTGAACTCAAGGAAAGATAAGGGTATTTATAATCTATGGGGAAAGAGTTGTTAGTTCTCATCCCTGTGTAAATGTTGTAATGACCCAGAAGAAAGGCCAATCCAATTCCTAGTGTCTGAATGAGAGAGATTGCTGCTGCTCTTCTTACAGAAGTTTCAGTAAATTTGAGTGTCACACATAGCCCTGGTAGAGGTCCCCCAGCTGGACACTCATTAGTTTGCTGCATTTGGGTCCCAGCAGATTAGACCCATGTGCTCTTAAGCATCTCTTGGTCTGAATAGGCTCCAGCAGTACCTCTTTCCTTGGTCTGTCTGGTACACTTCCTGGGTACACGTTCTTTGATACCTTTTAATGGAAATGGGACCATCCTGCCCTTGATGCCCAGGGCCAGTGCTGACTCCCCGCCACCCATCAACTCCCCAATAGCTTAAGCACCATCTTTGCCAGAGCTCCAATCTTGTGGGTGCTCTGGTTTTACAGTTCACCTCTTCGGGACATGTGACAGTGAAAACTCTTGCTTAAGATTTCCTGCTGTTGCACTACCACTGAAGCAGCTTCATAGGGGGTTGTGACATATCAGGGTACAATCCAGACTAATGAGCACTTAAGTCATCCCGGCCTGCAGGAGCGCCGCCAGCTTTTTTGCCGCCCTAGGCGGCGGAAGGTCCTGCCCCCGAAATGCTGCTCCCGACAGAGGCGGCGGAAGGTCCTGCCCCCGAAATACCGACGACGACCAGGGCGGCCAAAGATCCGGTCGCCGACTGCCTAGGTCGCATAATGGGTTGCGCTAGCCCTGCCGGCTTGCAACCTTGGGTGCCTTACAATGTCTTACTGAAATAGCTCCCACTTGGCCATCTCACAAACAGTCTTCTAGCATGCAAGCCACACCTTGAGTGTCTGTGTGTAACTGCAGCCTGCCAGCCACACTTGGGATTTCACTCTGGCTCTGACCAGCCCTTGGTTATATTGCAGAGTTACCCCGAACACCCCCCCCCCCAGTCTCAGATTTTCCACCAAAAGTGTATGTCCTGTACTGCCAAGCCCTCTCTTGCACAGTACAAAATATTTTAAGTCCTTAAAGGGAACAATATGCCAGTGTATTATCTCAGATAGTTCTTCAAACACTTCAATTTAAAACACACTGGTATAGGTAAAACCAGTTTATTAACTACAGAGAGAGTTTTTAAGTGAGTACCAGTAGTGAGGCATAAAATCCGGAAATGGTTACAAGAAAAAGATAAGACATCTACTAATGCCTAACTTAACAAACTATATCAGATTCAAGCAGAGTTTCTCACCACATGTTTTCAGCAGTCTTACTGACCAAACCCTGTAGGTCAGGACCCCTCCCCCCAGAGTCCAACAAACACTTCTTTTGTTGCCTCAAGTGTCATGAAGGCAATAGGTAGGGAGAGAGAAAGGGGTGCCTTGGGATATTAGTCCCATCCTTTTATAATTTCAGTCCCTTTCCTGAAAAAAACATTTCCAGTTGGGCACTAGGAGACAAAGAGTTTATGTGGAAGGATGTTCCTTGCTGGATTTTTTTGTCACATGTTTGAGCTTCCTTTATTTCCTTTCCTGCTCGATGACTCTGTTTACTGCTTAAATGTGTCTCTCTCTTCATTACCCTGCTAGATACTAAAATCAAGGACGAAACAGAGACACTGGATCTATGGCTTATTACAACAATCTGTAACCCAGTAACCCCCTCTTTTTGTCCTATGACTGCAGAGGTTTTAATAGGCAACTCTATCTTGAATGGTCCCCCTACAATATGTGCTAACTACTTATGCTAAACAGTCTGTTCAACGTAGCATTTTGCTGTGATGCTGAGAGCACTTTTTCCAGACCTGAAGAAAAGCTCTGTATAAACTCAAAAACATCTCTCTCTCACACCATCAGCAGTTGGTTCAATAAAAGATATTACCTCACCCACCTTGTCTCACTAATATCCTGGGACCAACACGGCTACAGCAGCATTGCATTCAGGTCAACGTTTCATTTCTAAGCAATGTGCTTCCAAGCCTGAGCAGCCCTGTGAAGAGAAGAACAGGAGTACTTGTGGCACCTTAGAGACTAACAAATTTATTAGAGCATAAGCTTTCGTGGACTACAGCCCACTTCTTCGGATGCATAGGGACTGAACACTAGTTCTGATCCCTTGTGTAGCAAAGCAACAGCTTTTCATTAAATTGAGAGGTATGCTCTTTAATATTTCATTAAATCTCTCCAAAGGTATTTTAGTTATAGACATATTGGGCTAAATTCTTTCCTCCAGTTACTCCCAGGCTGCCCCATCAAAATGGATGGAGTTGGCCCACATGTAACTGACAGGAAAATTTGGCCTATTGCATATAGAATAGATTTTATGCCATATCATTTCATTTAAAAAAATAAAATTATTGTTGGAATTGCTTTGTGTAGTCCTTAATCTAATTCTATGCCAGGCTTTCCTAACTGAACATAAATATAAGAAATATGCAACATTATTTTTAAGCAAACAGAGACCTCTTTTGAATGTACACAAGAAATACCTGTCATAAACTGATGCTATCTTTGTGGTATTCCATTATTGATGAGTTATGTGCTGCATACAAATCTTTTTTAAGGCATTTTTATGTTGACTGTATGAGCGTTTCAAATTTTCTCACTAGTCAAATATCCAGTAATTCTTAGAAACAAACAACATGAAGATACGGGGTAGTATTGTTTTATACATTTATTTAAAATCAACGTTTTCCATTCTTATTTAAAACCTAATGCAAAAAAGGAGCTTGAAAAACTGATTATCAGTTACTTTTGTTTATGGTCAGAAAATAGTCTACAGGAAGTTAGATCTGTATCATTTACATCTGTTAAAGGGAATATAATTTGTAATGGCTAAAATGAAAAGGCAATGACTTCTTACCTAAAAATAAAATAAGGGCTAAAAGCAGGTATATCTTTATGTAAAAAAAAAAAAAATTGTGATAGGAAGGAGGAAAGGAATTCCATTACTGTTGACACAGGCTTTTGACTCGGAAAAGTTATAAATAACATCTCTATAAATTATTGATGAAACACAGATTTCTTCAGTACCAGCAGAAGCTAGGACCATTTAGAACTTGTGCATTGCAGTTTGCTGTAGTTATAGCTAGACAGCCATTTGCAGAAAGCTGTGTACTTGCGCTAACCATCTGCTGTTGGCTTCAGTTTCACAAATCTGTCTGTCTGAATACACAATTTTAAACAATAATGTTCACTGTGAATTTTGCTATTATTTTGGTGCTCCAGTATATTAAGAGTTGATCTTTACTTGTGCTTCTAAAATATCTTTTGTTTCTTCAGAGAAGACTAATATTAAACTATTATACATCACTGAGGAGAAGCCCGTTACTATTTTTCTCATGTTACTATAATCAAATTGGTTTAGGGAATGTTTAATCTGATTAATGATGTTTTGGTTCTGTTATCTATTGGCTTTGTATATATTTTCATTTGGAATTTTTTGTCATGAAATAAAACCTGAGACAACTGCTGAAATAGCTGACACACCAGTATTCTCAATTCAGACATAGAAGAGTAAACAATTTAGCATTTAAAGAACCCTTAACTCTGCCTGGTGTAGTTAGTCGTTGGCTGAGTGTTTGTTCCTGATGTATGCTGTCCCAGCTCTGTGCAGATAGCTGACACAGCAGACCTTGATTGATCTGCTCAATAAGACCACAAGACTTGGCATAGTTGCGAAGGCACCCAGCCAGGTTTATTGTCAATGAAGCATGGTCCTAGCTGCCCGGATCAATGTCTACAGTTACACTAGCACATGTATGCCTGGTGCAATGGACTCAGCTCAGTGAATGGTGGGACTTTCCATTCTCCCCTCAGCTGGCCAAAGACATTCCCTCTGAGACCAAATGAGGCAGTCATTGTGGCTCCCCAGTTAGGCCCAGTAATATAATAGCAGCAGCTGTTCTCTACCATTTTACTGCCTCTTTGCATTCTGTTCACCTTTTTTAAGGTTCTCTTCACAATCATAAGGGCTCTAGACTTATTTTTTCAGTTAAAACTTACATTCTGCAGAAATTGATGGCCTGGGTCGCACTAACCCAAGGAAGCTCCATGCTTGCCTAAGGCAAGTGAATGAATTTGCAAGTCTGGTTTGAAGTAAGGCTCTCAGGCAGAACATTTAAGAAGCAGCACATATTTGGCCCATATAGCAGAAATACACAGAATCTCTGATGATAAAGAATAAGGCCTGCTGATTTGATTACACCAGACTGTGACTGTGACCAGAAAGAACATTAGTAAACTGGATGATAATGTGTAATTTCCAGTGGGCTGCTGGAAATCCATTAGAAGGCAACCTAAAACACATAAATGTCAGACTATTAAAAATTACATAAAAACGAATGTAGAATTATATTAGTATCTCCATTGTTTTAAAATGTATATCTAACAGGTGTCTGAGCAAACTAGGCACAATATGCATGCTATTAATTATACTTCTCGTTACAGATTGCTAAAATAGAAAATATCAATCATTTGGGTGAACTCAGAGTGTTAAATCTTGCCAGAAACCTTTTAAGCTATGTAGAAAACCTTAATGGACTGGATTCACTGACAGAACTTAACCTTCGTCATAATCAAATCACCTCCATGGTAAGTGATAAAACTCAATTGATATTTGTTGTCCTCCCCCCACAAAAAAGTTAGCAAAATACAGTAATATTATCATTTGATTTGAACCATGTTAGTGTTACACAGTTCTAGAACTATATTATTTTCATTTGTCCTATGACATTGGTGCTCTTATGCTTAGTTTTATGTGAAGTGGATGAAACCAAAAATAACACGTGGATATTTTATATAAATGATCGTTTGTAGCTGTGAAGCTGTCTTTATACTAATTAAAGTGCCAAAAGTGAGGAAATCTTGAAGCTATACAATTCTGGTGCATAGATTGAGTAGGTATCTAAAAATATAGTAAACAATATACTAACTAAATTTAAACCCTAAATTTAAAAATCATGGCTATTGATGGTATAAAGTGCTTTTTTTTAATATGACAGAGAAAGTCAGTATGATCTTAAAAGAAAACAAAAAATACTATTTTAAACTTTGCTGTTTCACTTAACATTAACCAATGCTTTCAAAAAGAAAAGGCCATCAGTGTCCAACATTTTGTCAGTGAGAAAGTACCCTTAGCAATAAAGATCTGTTTCTACAAAAGATATTGTTTCAGTTTCTTACTACATAACCTTAATATACAGCAGTTGTAACATACTCATAATACAATAATAAGAGCACATTGCATAAAAGAATGCTGTTTTGCTAAATACCTAGAACAATGTTTTTCCACTGCTTGGAAAGAAACAAATGGAACATGACAACAAAGGAGAGAGGTTAATATATGCAGTGAGTCTTGTTCCAATTTCTTCTTTATTAGAGCTCTTGCCTTGAGCTCTGTCTTAGATCATGTCAACTAATCTGACCACTGGTATATGATTTTCTGACAAAAGTGAACTGTCAGTTTTACTGAATAGAAAATGGAGGCCTCAGCTCCTATTTCCAGTTTTGTTTGCTTGGTTTTTTTTTTTTTTTTTTTTTGCTTTTCTTCATAATAATAGCAAAGTCCTCTCTTAGTCTATGTGGCTGAGCTGAGATTTGAGAAAATGGGCAGTTTGGTCCTTTTAAATTCAATCTCTTTTATAACGTGCAGCCAGCAGAATTCTGTATACATCTCTCTGGTCAGATATGACTTGCAAATAGAACTTCCTCCTTGGGAGTGATGGAACTTTCCCTGTAGGAATGTTGACTGCTTTTTTCCCAAGTTGATAGGATTGTCTTTAACAAGTAGATTGCAACTCTTAGTGCACTTAGGGCTTTTTTAAGTAGGTCTGAGTTACCTCAGGTACTGCTATGAATCTGGGAATTTAGTCATTGACGTAGCGATGCCAAGATTTTACTCAGCATTTTTTTGTGAGTTTTTGATTATGTATTCGTTTTCTATCATTCAGTAAAGGATATTAAAAACAAACCTCTAAATCAACAGTAACAGAAATGTTGATTGTGTAATCAAAATTTCCTTTGTCATACTACTACTCAGCGTCATGCTTAGTCCCTGCTCTCTTTCCCTCAGGAATATTTTCTTGAATCTTCTGAATGTCTAACTGTTCATGTAGTATGCCAAATTATCCACTATTGTTGTTGTTCCTTGAAACAATGAGAACATGGAAATAATAGTGTATGGTAGATATTTTTGTTTCTTTAAATTATACCCAGACAGTTAATACTCTAAATTTTTAAGAATTAGCATGTTTGGGCTGTAGTATCTGTGATATCCGTTCTTGGTCCCAATCTGCTTTGGCTTGGTTAAAGAAAAATTATACTCATGCTCAGTTCAGGCAAGTCTTGGATCATTTTAATTTTAGTAAAAATGCTTTCTCTTTGGCCTGTTTTAATTCGAAGGTATTAGAAATTGTGTTCTAGGAGGTGTTGACTATTTAATGAATGCAGTATATTATTTTTATATTTTTTACTGTAACCTTCTGTCACAGGGTGACTGGCACTTTTAATGGGAGATGGGGCCAGTCTACCTGTGCCATAATTAATTAGCTGCTTCCCAACCTGAGGGGGTGAGATTATAGGGGTCAGATGATAGCTTAATGGACACGTAGGCCTCTGCAGGAATATAGGCCTAAACTGGGCCTGGTTGAACTGTGTTTTTTTTTTTAAATTGAGTTTGAATGTTAGCATAAGTGATAGGACTAAAAGCATGTGACCAAAAAAGAATGAGATCACGGGAAAGAAGAGCTTGTTTATATTAAACTTCTTGTGACCCTTGAAATACCAGCATTATCTTATTTAACGTTTGGGATGAGGTAATAGAAATAAATAAAACTTGCTTAATTGGGTACCAGGTGCAGTAAATAATTGGTTATATATGGGTTGTTTAAAAAGAAATGCTTAGTTCAGTTATTGGGAAGAAATATGGCAAAATAAAATAAGAAGAAAACCTTGAGAAAGGGGGCCCAGCCATTAGTCTTGTCTTGACTGGGGAAAAAGGACAGGATACAGCCTTAAAACTACTTCCTCTGGCTTTGGCTAAGGTCTGATAACCAGCAGTGATATCACTTGTTATAGTGTATAAAAAACAAGGTTTTTGGGAGTTTCTTTGTCTCCGGTCATGCTGTGACTCCAGAGGGGTATGTTTTGGCCAATACTTACAATTGGATTGATACTAGGACAGGGGTTCTCAAAATTCATTGCACCGTGACCCACTGCTTCCAACAAATTACTACATGATCCCAGGGGGAGGGCTGGAGTCTGAGCCCTGCCGCCCTGGGTGGAGGGAGAGGGGTCCAGAGCCCAAGTCCTGCCACCCCAAGTTGGAAGAGAAGGGGCCGCAGCCCAAGCCCCACTGCCTGGGTGGGGGTGGAGCTCAGGCCTCAGCTTCAACCCTGGGTCCCAGCAAATCTAATGCTGGCTCTGGCTACTCCACTTTGGGGTCCCAACCCACAGTTTGAGAACCGCTGTACTAGGATGTTGGGTATAAGTTTGTGTATACGTATATTTATATTTTAGGTGTAATCAACACCAAGTGCCCTTTGGTCTAATAAAGGAATGCTTTTGTGTAAACTGAGTTGTGGTAAACCTTAGTAAATTGTTAGGGAAATTTATTTCCCATCGCCTCATAAGAGGGTTGAGAGATCTGTTTTGGTGTGGAACCCAGGGAGTGGGTATGCTCTTGTGGAAGGCCCTGAGCCAGGGTCTGCAGGAAGTTTGCTATCCCATGGGAACCAGCCTGAGGCCCAGTGCTCCATACAGGAGCAGGGAAGGATGGAAGGAATGGAGCCCAGCAAGAGCTGAGAATGTACTCCAGGGGAACCAGCCTGGGGGTGGAGTGCTCTATTCCAGAGCCAGAAAGACTCTCAAAGGTAACCCAATGAGGGGATGGGTACAGGACCCAGAAGGCTGGTTGAAGAGGAACCACTGAAGGACAGAACAACTTTTTTATTTGTTGGGGCTTGATTAATTGGAGTTTTGCTACCCCAGAAGGGGATAAGTTTGTTTATGACTTGGCTGGAGGGCTAACTGAACTGAACGATTTGTATGTGGAGTTCTTGGGGACTCTGAAGATATGTCTGTGCTTCAGCATAAACTCATGCCTGAGCCCAGACTCATGCCTAATCCCCTTGTGTCTACACTGCAATTGTGCTAATCTAGGGTTTGGACCCAGGGTCCCAGGACTCTACAGCACTGGAAGGTCCAAGCTTGAGTTAAGCTGGGACCCACGGTGTGAGCCCTGTTACTTTGCAGTGTAGGCGCAACCCCACTTGACTTGGGTCCCAGTAGTCAGATGGAAGTATCCCACAACTCCATGTGACAACTATCCAAACATCTGCAATCCACTCTATTATTTTTTGAAAGAAATATTTCTTAAATATTGTTAGTTAGTCCCTTTTGGATTTCTTGTGCAGCTTTATTTTTAAGGACAGCTTTATTTTTAAGGACAGCTATCATTCTTTACCAGTGATAGCACAGAATAATTCTTGGTTTTGTTCCTTACAGTTGAATCATGATATAGGACTAAAATTGCGAATTATCACTTAATTTTGGTACTAAAATGGATTAGCTTTCTTGTGCATAGGTTGTATTTTGATAGTGCCATTGGTGGCAGTACCTAATATAACTTGACAGAGTAATTATGGAATAAAGATATATCATAACTTTGTTGTAACTTCAAACCTTAGATAAACTTAAACAGCAGTATTGCTAACCCCAATATTTCAGAAATCATGTCAGGCACCGAAACACATGAGATTGTCTTCAAATATACCATTTTAAAAATATTTTTTTAAAATTTCTTTTCTTTGCCATCTCATTTTTGAGCCTTTAGTGGTGTTCTTCTCAAGCTTTATCTCTGATGCCATGAGGGCTTAGAAACGTACTGTTCTTGAAAGCTGAGACTCTCACTGGCCAAAGTGTGGCCGTATGCTCAACTTGAGGGCCTTTGTCTGTCTGTTTGAAAACCGCATCTGACATCTGATCGGTTCCAAAATTTTAGTCTGAGCTGTATCCCTAGCTGGACCCCTTGCCCTGCTCTAGCCAATCTCCCCCCTTCTTCCCCCCAGCTGGGCTCTTGTCCCTGCAGATGGGCCTCTTGGCCTCCTCCCCTTCCCTGTCCCAATCCCAGTGGACCCCTCAACAAATCAAGTTGTGTATCTTTCCACAAGGGCTCCTGCTCTATGACTCTGATAGATAAATCCCATAGAGCCAATGCCTGAATGAGCTAAATTCATGAAACAGAACTTCAGTTACTCTGTGATTTCCTTATAGTACTTAGGGTAAACTTACACCCATGTTTGTGATGCTTGCAAGCTACCCCATGATAGGGTTGCCAATTTTGGTTGCACATATTCCCGGAGGTTTCATCACATGACATAATCTTTAATTAAAGATTAATCTTTAATTTCTGGAGACTCAAGGAGAGTCCTGGAGGGTTGGCAACCCTAGAGGGAGAAGCAAACAATTGTGGCTGTGGCAAACTGCTACCCAAAGAAAATTCCTTCACATCTCACAGTATTGTGCTCAGCTAGACACTGAGGATTTGAGTAAGAATCACCGTACACACAACTCTTAATATCTAGCCTTTAGGTGTATTTTTGCCCTTTCTTTCCCCATGTCAACTATAATCACAACTAGAAGTCATGGACTAAATCTGATGGAGGGTGGGAATATGGGCCTAGCTACTGGAAAAATACAAATTGCCTGCCCCTGCACCAGTCTCCAAGCACTTGGACTGGGTGTGTTCATATCCACAAGCTGCAAGTTGGAGAATGGGTTTTTACAGGGTAGGGAGATGCACCTAATGGCATAAATGAGTGTGTGGATGGGTAATGACAAACCGCAATCCCTAGTAAATGTGGATTTGTATTTTTCTAATGCAGCTTGCTCTGATTTGCTTTATTAATATGTTGAATTAGATACTATTTCAAGTATTCTAAAAGGTTTATAGTAGCATGTAAAACCACAAGTAACAATTTTACACTGTTAAAATACATAGATTTTGGAAGACTGGACTCCAGAGTCCATCTATATGTTGTTTTTAGTGCATATGGTGTAGATTTTTATATAATTTAAGATAATGAGTTGGTTGATAGGAGAGAATCCTTACTTAAGTCTTTCACTGACACTACAGCCACTGCGATTTGGAAGCTAATTTATGAGTTTGCACTTTGAAGCTTTAGTGCAGAATGGTCACAAAATCAAATTTATATTTATGCAGTTTGATTACAGTATGCCTTCCCTGAAGCTTAAACGCTGAGGCAAGCACCTTGGCTCCTTTCCTGAAGGCCTGTTAAAAAAGGTTAACAGCAGTCTCATTCTCTTTAACGCTATTTACCTTGCAAGTGGTGCAGCTTGTTCTGCAGAGTAGATATCTGCACTGAAGCACTCCCTTGGAGTCTGCACCAGAGAGGAATGGAGCTGCATGTTCAACAGAAATCAATGTTGCAGCAAGGTTACAGAAAATAGAAATGTGTATATTTCATCATCAGGACAAGTAGAGAGGTTCAAAAGATGTTCTCTTTCAGCTGCTGAATTTATGCTTCTCTTTCTTTCTAGAAAGATGTGGATACTTTGCCCTGCCTCCAGCATCTGTTTCTCAGCTTTAACAATATATCAAGGTAAGGGAGCTAGCAGTTTGCTTCTTATCAGTAACTTAAGTATAATATTGCAGCTGTATTCAGTTAAAACTGGAATACTTTGCAGGTGATTAAATTTTTCTAATATGGCAGATTGAATAAGAAATATACAATGTCTGGATTATACAAAATGTGTGAAACCAAAGTTCTCTAAACCCTCATCCTTTAAATGTACAGTATATTTATGAAAATTCTACTGTTCTGTTTAAAGATGACCATACAGTTTATAGTTATGAAAATAGAAAATAGGATTGTAAATACTGTATAATTTTAGTGTTAATTATCTGTTTAACAGTATATAAGTTACATTTATGTTTACATTCATCACTGTATACATTCATTTCAACATAAATGTATATTCATTCATTCAACATAAAATATTGAATGAAAATCTGTTTAATCAATGTGACTAGATGATTCTTAATTTGTATTGCTTTCTGAACATCTTTTGTTACCTAAGGCTGCAATCTGTATTCATTATTGTGTCACTCTTTCAAACCGGGCCATCAGAACATAGTAACTCAGCTTCCTCAGTAAGACTTCTGTTGTTTTAAGAACTGATGAACATGTTTCATTATAAATGTATAGAAACGTTTGTCATCTACATCTGTCTTCTCATTGTATTTTCAAATGTTACTGGATTCTGTATTTATAGACATCCCAAAATTTAAAAAACACCTTGATTTTTAGAAGTACTGCATGCACTCTTTTCCTTAGAGAGCAACTTACGGTTGCTCATATATCTTCATCATAGATTTCTCCATAGCTCTATGTTTAACAGCATCAAATGATTTTATTAGAGACCTAGAAAAAAGGCACTGCATTCCTTTATTGCTGGAAAGACCAGGATGTTTTTGCTGTACTTATTCTCTTTGTAGAGATGAAACATAGGAATGATTTATGTTATAATTATCATAAATTTTTATTATACTAGTAAGTTAGAGTATTTTATACAGACCTGCATTTTATTCCTTGCAAAGACGTCCAACTTACTTGTTTACGAGCCTTATGTTCTTAATGCAGTGATGCAGCATTTACCCCTAAAATTACTGGGTATTAAAAAAAAAAAAGTTTGAAAATCAAATATGAGCTTCTACTAAACTACAGATACTGCACATGAATTAATCTTCTTGTGCCTATGCTTCATGTTTTAAATTTGGATAGTAGCAGACATAGATTAGCATTTTATTTCTGTTGGATAATGGTTGGTTCCCAAATTTCAAACATGCTTTTTGTTTCTGTTCTGCCAACAAATGTCCTAGCCTGGTTTTAGCAGTTGGAGAACTGCAGTGACCAGTTCCCGAGTCACCAGGAAGTATTGCTGCAGTCAGTGGTAATTACTTTGATTTTATGTAACTGACCTAGTAACTCATCCAGTTCTCAGCCTCCTCTCCCACAATGTTTTATACAAAATTATATTATTATTATTTTTGCAGTATACAAGGAGAGAAAAGGACCTAAAAAGAAGCTTGGAAAATCCAATTGTTTACATAATCTGTAGCTGATTTTCAAACAAATATCTTGCTTGTTTTATAATTTATTCAGCGGGATTACAGTGAAGCTATGTCTGCACAACTCAGTCTTAGAATTTGTCCCTAAGTGGGATATACATTTCTTAAACATTGTCTTGCAAGTACGTAATGTTTAGTTTGGTTTTTGGTTTAGAGTTGAATCAGTTTTAAAAAAAATCTGAAATCAGATGAAAATTGCACTTTTCCACTGTACAAACCTTATGTTTGGACCAACCTAACACTTTACTTGCCAGTCACCATTATAACATCTTGATGGTGGTGGCATTTGGCTTATTGATGTTTTGAAATGTTGGCATGCCATTGAACAACAGCATTTCACCGAGGAGGTGAAACAGCACTGAATGTATATTTTGTGTGACGTAACTGATGTATGACATGTTTCGTATCAGGGAAATAATTTAAACAATATGTTTTTATGACCAATTGTGTACAAATATTTTGTCTGATGCACTTTGACTTGACCAAGATGTTTAAACTGAAAATTGGCAAGTTTAGTGGGAACTTCAGACACAGTTTTAACATTGAGTATTGCTGTAGTAAGATCAGCAAGCATGAAAGTTCCCACTACCCTTTGTATATATTCTCAAGACTTATTTATTTATTTATATTTACCATATGCCTTGTGGTAAATTTTGAAAATATTTTTTCAAGAAGCAATTCTGTATGTGTGTCTGAAAAAGACTAAAATTATTTCAAACAAACGACAATACTTATGCAATGATCTAAAGCATTTATCGATAGGTACCCGATAATAACTTGCTGCTTCTGCTAGCAAGTTATGTTGCAAAAGTCTGGTTGTATTCACAGCTTAGTTTTCTTAGATTCAGTTAATCAGACATTGATTAAAAAAAAATCACTTCATGAGATATAATAATACGGCCTTTATGTTAAATGAGAATATCTCCCAAGGAGGTATAGAACATTTTAAAAAGACTAATTTAGAATGAATTGTTTTGACATTGCAAAAGTTGACATTGGAGCATCAGTTTGGTGCTTGTCACATGGCAGCAAGAGCTGTTGCATCATGTATTGATGAACGCTGACATGTATGAATCGGAATGTCTTTGTAACATGCCTCTTTACAGATGAGGACATATATTTCAAGCTGTTACGGTCTTAATATTAATGAGAGAGTCTTTCCTCTTCATTTTCAGAGGAGGCCCCAGAATGCTATTATTCCTAAAGAAATCTTTTGTACAGGAGTTCCCAAGTATTCATGTCGTTAAGACCTCATAAGTTAAAACCAAACCAAGAACTGGTTTGGGGACTGGAACAAAGAAAATAGTATCTTATTTCCATCCTCAGCCTGGACAGATTTAGTAGTCAGGCAAACTGATAGCCTTCGCACCTGTTATATTAATTTAGATGGAATATAAGGGCTAAAGATGTTGACGGAACCCAGTCACTGTCCAATATTAAACAGTGTTAAACAAGGTTTTGGGGGTTGGTAACATGGCAAACACACCATTAAGAATCCTTTTAACCTTTTATTAAAGATATAGAAAAGAAGGAAAAACACTTAAAACATTTAATGTGAAGTATTTGTTAAATAAGGCTTTCATTTTAACAATATTCTTTGTTCCCCTTCTCTTTAGCTGGAGAGTTTTTAGAAGGAAATCCTCCACCTCCTTGTTTGACAGTCTTAAAGAGGGTAATAACTGTCCTTTTGGGGAAAAGGAGAAGAAGTTAGTTGAGATGAGCTGGAGTTGTTGCTGTTGTTGTTAAAGTCCAATCCTGTTTCATCCCAAGTGGTGTTCGGGATTCAGTTGGAGCCAGTAGATGTGGCGATATCATCTGGGTCCCTCTCTCTGGCATAGTCTGGTTAGGACCGGACTTTCAGGATCAGGATGACGAAGGCCCTTGGTTCCAAGAGATGGTGGGGTTGGCAGCCATGATGGTGAAGCTCACTCCATTAGACAATTTTTCTCCCAAAAGTCTCTTTCTTTAAGAACCCACCAAGGGAATGGTGGGTGAAATAGCCCATCCTCTCATTATTTTGTCCACCAATTAGACCTAGTTTCCAATATACCAATTTTGCTTCACTGGTTTCTGGTTCCACACTTTTTCTGATAACTAAGCATGATCTTAACAGGTCTTGAGTTATATCACTAAGCCTTCTTGTTTGGATTAATTGAGTTATTTTTGTACCATTTCCCATCAACACTTTGTACAATTTCCCATTAATAAGTTTTTGTGACATCTTATGAACTTTCATGCATTTTTTACACCTATTGAAGTTCTGGGGGCGGGCGAGTGCAAGCTTTTTACAATTAGGGAAAATATTGTAGGCCCAACTATCACAACACAGCTTGATGGTGCCTTATAAACTATTATTAATTATTATTTATTTGTATTATCGTAACACCTAGGAGCCCCAGTCAGGGACAAGAACCTCATTGTGCTAGGTGCTGTACAAACACAGAATAAAAATAATTTTTTGGACTATTGCTGAATTATCCAGACTTCTCATCTAGATTGGTATCAGGCAGAACTTTGAGAATTTTTTTTCTTTTAGAGCAGAACTATTTAACTTGTGCCACTAGAGCTCAGAGAGAGCGAGAGAGGGGTTGTTATTACTGGTATTTCTTAATATGAAAACCAAGAAGGCATTTTTATTCTGTGTCTTGAAGATGTAAACTGATTTGCCAATGATTGTAAACTTTACAAGGCCAGGACTGTCTTTTATTCTGCATCTTGTAAATCATTGGTTCCCAAACTTTTTGGCATCATGCCCCCTTTTTAATTTTCGAGAAACCCTCACGCCCCCCACCTTTCCTTTACCATCATCCAATCCCCCCTTTTAACAAATTCAATTCGGAATTAAAAAATTAAAAATAAACACACAAACTTGGTATAAAATTTTTTATTTAAAATTAAAAATAAGCACAAATAGTTTTTCTTGGCACAAAAATTTAGTAAAAATGTAATTTAAAATAAGAAATAGCATAAACAAAATGAATTTATGTGAAGGATGCAGCTGCATTTTCTTCACAAGTTGGGAAATCCTAGGTTTGAAAGATGAAAGTGCGCAACGCAAATAGTATTTGACATCCAGTCGATTCCTTTGTTTCGTTTTTATTATGACTAAACTTGAAAAGCTTTTTTCACAGAGGTACTCAACGAAAACGGAAGAATAATAGGTAGTGCTTCTTCTCCAACTTTTGGGTAGATTGAGAAATATTTTATCCAAAATTCCTCCAGTCTTAAGTTTTTGAAAATATCTTTCGCACTTGAATCATATTTCATTTTGAGTGCTTGTTCTTGCAATACTACTGGCAATGAATCGACATCAACGTTGAATGGATTACATGCTAATTTATGAATGGGTTTGCCAGAAAAGTTGTCTAGAAAATAGCGGATGAATTCATCAGCAAGGCAGTCCAGATGAAACACAATTTTGTTCTTCGCATCCTCTTTATAAAGTTCTTGGAAACCTTCATTTTCAGCGAATCATGAAAATGTTGGAAAAGACGAAAAGTTAGGTGTCTGAGCCTGTGTTCCACGTTTCCAAAGCTTGATTTTTTCTGTAAATGCTTTGATGGCATTGTGGTGTGCTATAATGTTTGCATCGTTGTTTCCTTGCAACTTCAAATTGAAATGGTTCAAAGATTCAGAGATGTCCACGAGGTATGCCAGTAAAAGTTGAAACGT
This sequence comes from Trachemys scripta elegans, assembly GCF_013100865.1. Classification (NCBI taxonomy): domain Eukaryota; kingdom Metazoa; phylum Chordata; order Testudines; family Emydidae; genus Trachemys; species Trachemys scripta. Next base: position 56,950,801 of record NC_048307.1, read on the forward strand.
TTGGTCCATAAACGCACGATATAATTCTTCTTTTTTCTGTTGTTTGAGGAAAATTTCCACTTCGTCTTTCAGTTCGAATAATCTCAAAAGCATGTTCCCTTTGAAAAGCCATCGTACCTCCATGTGAAACAAAATAATTTTATGATCCACTCCCAAATCCACGCAAAGAGCTGCAAAAAGTCTCGTATTTAAAGCGCTGTTCTTCACAAAATTGACAACTTTGATGGCCAAATTCAACGAGTCACGTAGGTCATCTGGGAAGGGTTTTAGCAGCCAACGCTTGTCTGTGTATGATGCAGTGAGTCATGGTTATGGCTGGATTTTTTTTCTTTCACCAATGTCACAAATCCAGAGCGAGAGTCAAGCATTGTTGGAGCACCGTCTGTGCATACACCAACCAGTTTTTCCCATAAAAGTCCATTTTCTTCAAAAAAGTCAGAAACCGTTTTCATAACATTAGAAGCCTTTGATGTGGTTGTCAATTCCTTCAAAAAAAAGCAGTTCTTTCACAGTTCCATCATTAATTAATCGAACGTAGATGAGCAACTGACAGCATTGTGCTACATCAGTGATATCGTTGCACTGAATTGCGAAAAAAGGAGAAGCTTTCACTGCCTCCACAACTTGAAGTTTTAGATCTTTTGCCATGTAATCGATGCGATGTTTCATGGAATAGTCGGAAAGCGAAATTTCTGATATTTTTTTCTTGCTTCCAGCACCAAGCACAATATCAGCTGCTTTCAACAAGCAAGGTTTCACAAGAGTTTCTCCTATTATTTGCGTTTTCTTGGCTTTAGCGAGGAGCAATGGCAGTTCATAAGATGCTTCTACCACTTTGGCTGACACTTGATGAAAAGCTCCAGTAGTGTCTAGCTTCATGCATTTTAAATTTTGATGTTTAGCAGCAAAAAACTCTTTTGGTTTGTCTTTCAAAGCGCTGTAGTTCTTTGTCAAGTGTCGCTCAAGACAACTAGGTCTCAAGGCATCATTGCTGAGAATTGTGTGGCATGCTACTTATTGAGGATAATTGATCACGTTTTTTTCCACGATGGTGAAACCATACTGAATGAAGTCTTCATCGTACTTCCTTTTCTTAATCGCAGCCATAATATACTAATAAAAAAAATCAATAAAAATAATTTTCCTGATTCATGAATATTAACTGACGCAGGTTAATTTGAGTTATCGTGAATGTTTATTTACTACTACTATTACGTATCGACGCATGCTGCCTTATATATACTCCACCACCAGTCCAGCAAGTAGCCGGTCTTGCATGGTGATTGGTGGAGGTAATCACTCCCAGGATAGAACAGTCTCAAACGCTCTCTCGCGAGCGAGCTAGGACGTTTTTAAAAGTTCCATTACTTTCTACATTGTTCTTCAGCCTCCCCACTGATCGAAACGGCACTCCTACATGTCGAAAGGCAAAAAAATAAAAAATATTTGTATTTCGTGGTATGAAATTTGAAAACATTGCAGTTATATACTTTTATTTATAGTTGTATTTTTATTATTATTGTACTTCGTTATACCTTTATTCTTGTCTACTTAGATTCATAATCAAAAATGAGAAGATTGTTAATACTTTATTATAATTAAATAATATAGGCCTGTAATTGGACAATTTTATGAATAGTTATTATGTATACAGAATATGTATAATTGTCTGTTGGGTCTATATTAAATAAATAAACTAAAAAAAAAATTGTTACGGTGATGAAAATGTCACAGCCTCGCGTCCCCCTTGGAATTTCTTCATGCCCCCCCCAGTTTGAGAACCGATGTTGTAAATCATCATATTTATTTAGCATTGCAGAGACAGGCTGGGTACAGGTGTGACCCCTTCAGGTGTGGGTTTTGGAGAAGAGGAGCAATTTCCCCATCTGGTTACTTAGTGAGAGGAATGATTGGAACCATTTTAACACTGTCATCTATTACAGTTTTCTATTATGCAACTGCAAGCAGGTCAGTTTTTATGCTGAAACACCTTTTATGCTGAACAAAGCGATCAGAAGAGAGTATTGAAACATAGCCTGTATTGGTGTAAGGGGTCATCTTTTAGGGCTATCTCTGTGCTGTGCCACAGTCGGAATCCTGATTTGCAAATATTCAGGATGCTGGCAAATATCACATTAGAGCTTGTTTGTTGCTACTTGCACATAACTTGCTTAGGGCTTCTCTTCATTGCAGTATTAGCTTGAGGTATAATTAGAGTGTTGCCTCTAACCCAACTCCATCCTATCCATGTACAAAAATCTATCTCAAGTTAACTGGTGCTTCCTACTTGAGCCAGCTGACCTGTCAGGGGGTTTGGACTAAAGCTTGTGTGCTCCCCATTCCTGAACTAGTAATGCCGTGGGGATGCAGCTACTCTGTGCTGTTAATCCAGTCACTCTGGACTGCTCCAGTGTTTTGCTGTGAGACCACTCTCACTTAGGCCAGGCTAACTTAAGAGGAGATAGCTCACGTGTAGATAACTGAAGCTAATACTTCATTGAAGGCAAGTCCTTAGAAATGGATTGTTAGAGATGATGTGATAGAGGGATTTTCTTCATTTAGCACTGGCTTTTTGAGGATTTACTTGTTAATTTATTATTTTTTAAACAAAAGAAAAATTAAAAGCACATTTTGCTATATGGAGGGTTTTTTTTTTAAGGTTCATGCCCTAAAAAAAGGAAAAAGGAGGGACATCTGTTTCAGTTCCTTCACTAATGTTCTGAGGTATGTTGAAGTGCTCAGAACTTCAAAGCATGTCAGTACACATTTATCATAAAGGGTTGAAGACACAACTAACCTTTCTAAAAAGTTCTTTTTGTGGTTTCCTGAAGGTGTTTGCTTTTGTTTGTTTTTGCATTCTGCATATACAGACACTCCCCGATTTACGCAGTCGTTCCATTCTGGAAAGCCTTGTGTAACCCGAATTTTATGCAAGTCAGAAACGTATATTGTGCAATCATAAAAAAACAAACAATTACAACATTTTCTGCTCTAAATCAATCTTCTTTCGCTTACAAACTGTTCCTGCACTCTTGCTATCACTTAGTCGCTTTCCAGGAATGATTTGAATGAAATAATAGAGTGAAATAACAGAAATACAGTATCACTGAAATAACACGAGGCTGTGAGAGCGCAAAGCCTTCCCTTGTAGGAGATGCTACTGTTGTATTCCTCCGCACACCGCACTACAGTACAGTACTTTGCGTTTTCGTACGCTACGCAATATTTTCCACAACTTGAAAATTTTATTTATGCCGTATGGAACTTTTTTATTTTGCGGAGTGGAAATTAAGCCACAGAGCAATTGAGGGTAAAAATTTCAAACTTGGCTCCTAAACCTATGCAGCAAAAAGGCCTAATTTTCAAAGGTGCAGCGCACATGGATTGACTTCAATATGAGCTGCCAGGTGCTCAGCACCTCTGAAAATCAGGCTATTATTTTAGGTCCCTTAATGTGGATTTAGTTGCCTACCTTTATGACGAACATTTTCAGACCTAGGTGCCAAGAGGTGTAGGTACTTAGATATATATTTAGATACTGTAACTAATTTTTCAGAGGTGCTAAACATCCTTAGCTTCTCTTGATGCCTATGGAATCTGAGGGTGCTCAGCACTTTTCAAAATGAGACCACTTATTTAAGTGTCTTATTTTGGCCAGCCACAACGGACACTTTTTGCCTAAGTGAACTTATCCAAGGCCATGAGAACTGTCACCTGCCACCTTTTCAGATTTTCCCATCAATAAAGGAAAAGGATACAGACTCTGCATCTTAAAATAAAATTTTACATACAGGGTAGGTCAGTCATCTTTTAGTATAGCCTGATGTAGCATTGCTGCATGGATGTCTTAGAATGTGCTACTTGTCAGGGATGAAGTATTTTGTTTTTGCCTAGGTGGAAAGCCCAGGTTTAGGTTTAAAAAACAAACAAACCCTGTATTCCTTTCAGTTGTCCCTTGATGTCCACGGAATGTGTTTCAGGTCTCAGTAATCTGTAACAATACCTCTTGTGTTCTACCATTTTCTTCTCTATTTCAGGGATCCGTACCCAGTTAACAATATAGCAGAGCTTTCTCACTGTTTATGCCCAGTTCTTGGGAGAAAACGTCTTAAAAAAAGATCAGACTCAAAAAACTTGTAGTCTGCTATCTTTCACCTTACTGCGAACCTTAGCATGTAAACATTTATTCCTTACATTTGATTCTTCAGACTTCTGAAATAAAATAATAAAAATATGCTTGTCCAAGAGACTGTGCACCCTAACACGTCAATAATACAATACAGATTTTACCATTATTTTAGTAAATACTTTTTCTTCTTCGAGTGCTTGCTCATATCCATTCCATTAGGTGTGTGCGCGCCGCGTGCACGATCGTCGGAAGATTTTCTACCCTAGCAACACCGGCGGGTCGGCTGTGGAGCCCCCTAGAGTGGCGCCTTCATCGCGCTGAATATATACCCCAGCCGACCCGGCGCCCCCTCAGTTCCTTCTTACCGCCCCTGACGGTCGTTGGAACTGTGGAGCGCTGCTTAGCTGTTCTCCACTCTCCCTAGCTTAGTTAGTTATTCGCAGTTATAGGTATAGTTATAGTTCTAGTGTTTATAGTTAAATAGTTAAATAGTTTTAAAAGTTGTTCTAGTTGTTCTAGTAGTTCGGGGGATCAAGAGGGTCGTCTCCCCCTTTCTCCCCCGGCCGCGGGGCCGGGCTCATGCCCAACGCTCCCGGCTTCAAGCAGTGCGCCTCCTGCGCTAAGCCTATGCCCACGAGCGACCCGCACGACTCCTGTCTGAAGTGCCTGGGAGAGTCCCATCAAACAGATAAGTGCAAGATCTGTAAGGCCTTCAGACCAAGGACCAAGAAGGAGCGGGACTTTCGGCTCCGGCAACTCCTGATGGAGGCGGCACTTAGTCCGGACGCTCCATCTACAAGTCAGGCCCCGGCACCTAGCGCCTTGGTGCGCAGTGCCCCGGCGGCACCGGCTATGACGACCACGCGAGTGGCGTCGGACAAGCCTCCCCGGCACCGGCCCTCGTCGGCACCGCAAGCACAGCAAGTGCCTCGGCGCCGGTCATTATCCCCGGGGCATAAAAAAGCCCATAAGACGGGGACCTCCGTGCCGAAGACGCCGGCTCCCCCAGTGCCGGGGGTAGAGCCGCGTCCGCCGGTGGAGCACCGGAAACAGGTGCCTCCAGCAACCGAGGCCGTTGAGTCCGGTGCAGATAGCGTCTCCACCGAGGCCGGCGGTGATACAGTGCCTCCCGTCGACTCCAGAGACCTTCGCGGCGGCGAGAGACTTAATAGCTCTCACGGAGCCGGCACCGCCTCAACCACCGGCACCGACGGCACCGTTGACTCGCCCGGTCCAGTCGAGGGGGAAACCTGCCTTGATGCGCCCTCCATCGCAAGGGCTGGAACCTCGGCACCGATCCAGGTCCCGAAGCAGGTCCCCACGCCGCTCGCAGTCCCGGCACCGAATATCGCCTCGGCACCGGTCGTACTCGCGGCCAAGATCTTCTTCGCGGCACCGCTCTACGTCTCGGCACCGCTATGATCGTCGGCACCGATCAACGTCGAGACGTAGTTCTCGGCACCGCTACGGTCGACGCTCGACGTCGAGAGGCCGCTCCCGGCACCGGGCATACTCCAGGTCCTCGTCGAGGTCCAGATCCGACTCCCGGCACCGACGAGGTCATCGGCACCGGTCGCGGTCCCGGCACCGATCGCCGGCACCGCGTAGAGATAGATCATCTCCGGACCGGCACCGTGCGGCACCGCAGCCCACGGGAATCGTCTCGACGCTCTCGGCACCGCCGTGGCCATCGAGATCGGTGTCCCACTCCTCGGAGGACCTCTCGAGATCGGCATACCCCCCTCAGGGGCAAGCCGAGGAACAGGACTTGGGACATTGGCAGGACACGACAGAGGACCATTCTCATGGCCCATCTCACTGGTCGTTTTGGACCCCGTGGGCGTACCATCAGGCGCAAGGGGCTCCAATTGCTTCGACCTCTCGCTCCGGTCACTCCGTCAGAAGGGCCCCGGAGTCCACCATTTCTCGGCCTCCGCCAGGGGGCATGGAGGCTTCTGTGTCCGCACCACCTGACGCCCTGGACCCAGGCGCAGGTGATGCTCCGGCCCAGGAACAGGGAGACCAGGACCAGCCCTTGGATCCTGTTCCACCGGAGGCATCTTCCTCTTCTTCTCCGGATGAGGCAGTGGCGGGCACATCGTGCACAGGCCCACCTCCAATAGATCTTCGGGCTCACCAGGATCTTCTGCGCAGGATGGCCCGTAATATGGACCTGCAGGCGGAGGAGATAGTGGAGGTGCACGACCCGATCGTGAATATCCTCGGAGCGGATGCCCCATCGAGGGTAGCGTTACCCCTGATCTGCACGATACAAACCAATGCGGATACGATATGGCAAACTCCTGCCTCTATCCCACCCACAGCGAGAGGGGTGGAAAGGAAGTACTTTGTCCCGTCTAAGGACTACGGGTACTTGTATACCCACCCCCAACCGTGTTCACTGGTGGTGGCATCAGTGAACGCACGAGAGCGCCACGGCCAGCAGGCTGCGGCGCCTAAATCAAAAGAGGCTAAGCGGCTCGATTTGTTTGGCCGTAAGGTTTACTCAGCCGGAGGGCTGCAACTTAGAGCGGCGAACCAACAGGCACTACTGAGCCGCTACAATTTTAACTCCTGGAACTCTATGGGGAAGTTTAAGGAGTTGATTCCCCAAGAGTCCAGGGAAGAGTTTGGAGCCATGGTAGAGGAGGGTAAGAAGGTGGCTCGGACCTCCTTGCAGGCCTCCTTGGACATAGCAGACTCAGCTGCGAGGACCCTGGCTTCGGGTATCGCTATGCGAAGGATCTCCTGGCTTCAAGTTTCGGGTTTGCCTCCGGAGCTGCAGCAAACCCTACAGGATCTGCCCTTTGAGGGACATGGATTGTTCTCGGACAAGACGGACTCTCGCCTGCAGAGCCTCAAGGACTCGAGAACAATCATGCGCTCCCTGGGGATGCATGTTGTGGGCCCTCAGCGCAGACCATTTAGGCCGCAGCCTCAGCGCTTCTACCCCCCCCCCGCCTCGTCAGAGACAAGACTCGGCCCGGAGGCGAGGGCGAGGTGGTAGGAGAAGGTGGACCGGCCCTCAACCCGGCCAGAACCAGGGGCCACCTAGACCACCTTCAGGGCCCAGGCAGAACTTTTGAAGGTGCGGTCGAGGACGGCGCCCCAGTCATCCCCCAGGATCCAGCCCCCTCCTTTCGGGATCGTCTCTCCCACTTCCACCGTGCTTGGTCCCTTATAACTTCGGACCGTTGGGTCCTCCGCACGGTGGAGAGGGGATACGCTATCCAGTTTTCTTCTATCCCCCCCTCCCACCCCCCTTCCCCGTCCCTCTTCAGGGACCCTTCTCACGAGCAACTTCTTATACAGGAGGTTTCTACGCTCCTGGCCATGGGGGCCATAGAGGAGGTTCCGATAGAGTTAAGGGGCAGGGGATTTTATTCCCGTTACTTCCTGATCCCCAAGTCCAAAGGAGGTCTGCGGCCCATCTTGGACTTGCGCGGACTCAACAAATTCATAGTAAAGTTGAAGTTCCGCATGGTCTCTTTGGGGGCCATTATCCCTTCCCTCGATCCTGGAGACTGGTTCGCCGCCCTCGACATGAAAGACGCATACTTTCACATCGCAATTTACCCACCTCACAGACGCTTCCTGCGATTCGTGGTAAACGCGGTGCACTACCAATTTGCAGTCCTTCCCTTCGGCCTATCCTCGGCCCCAAGAGTGTTCACGAAATGTATGGCTGTCGTGGCAGCGTACCTTCGTCGGCAAGGGATACAGGTGTTCCCGTACCTAGACGACTGGCTGGTACGCGGTCGCACCAAAGAGCAAGTTCAAGCTCACGTCCACATAATAGTGCACACATTCAACGAGTTGGGCATCCTACTCAACAAGGACAAATCCACTCTAGAACCTACCCAGAGAATAGAATTCATCGGCGCAGTTCTAGACTCCAGACGTGCACAAGCCATCCTGCCAGACGACCGCTTTGGCACCATCACGAGCCTTATTCAAGGGCTCCAGGCCTTCCCAACTACCACGGTGAGGTCGTGCCTTACCCTGCTGGGTCACATGGCTTCCTGCACGTACGTAACCAGGCATGCCAGACTTCGGCTTCGCCCACTCCAGACCTGGGTGTCGTCAATATACCGCCCACATCGGGACAGCCTGAACATGGTGGTCACGGTCCCGATCTCGGTCCTGACCTCCCTCACCTGGTGGCTAGATCACAATGTGGTCTGCGAGGGGATGCCATTTCACGCCCCACAACCCTCTCTGCACCTGGTCACAGACGCTTCATCTCTGGGTTGGGGCGCCCATCTCAACGAACACCATACCCAGGGCCTGTGGACTGCACCCCAGCTAGCCCTGCACATCAATGTTCGGGAACTGATGGCGGTGCGCCTGGCATGCCAGGCATTTCTCAACCTCCTACGTGGCCGATGTGTGTTAGTTCTCATCGACAACACCACGGCCATGTTTTACATCAACAAGCAAGGAGGAGCACGTTCGTCAATTCTATGCCAAGAGGCCATTCGCCTGTGGGACTTCTGCATCGCCCACTCAATCCATCTCACGGCATCGTTCCTCCCTGGAGTCCAGAACACTCTAGCGGACCGACTCAGCAGGTCCTTCCAGACGCACGAGTGGTCTATCCGTCCGGACATCATACATTCCATCTTCCAGAAGTGGGGGTTTCCCCAGATAGACCTGTTTGCATCCCGAGACAACAGGAAGTGCCACGTGTTCTGCTCCCTACAAGGTCGAGCTCCGGGCTCCCTCTCGGATGCGTTTCTCCTTCCCTGGAAAGACCACCTATTTTATGCCTTCCCTCCGTTTCCTCTGGTCCACAAGGTACTGCTCAAATTGCGCAGAGACCAGGCACAGGTAATTCTGGTCGCTCCAGCGTGGCCGAGACAACATTGGTACACCACACTGTTGGAACTCTCGGTTCAGACACCGATCCCGCTTCCGTTGTGTCCGGATCTCATCTCGCAGGACCACGGCCGGCTGCGTCACCCCGACCTGCAATCACTCCACCTCACGGCGTGGCTGCTCCATGGTTCACCCAGGCAGAGCAGCAATGCTCGCACTCTGTCCAACAGATTCTGCTGAGCAGTAGGAAGCCCTCAACACGCACCACGTATCTGGCCAAGTGGAAGCGGTTCTCCTGTTGGTGCGAACAACGAGCCACGTCCCCGTTGCAGGCACCCATTCCTCTCATTTTGGAATATCTCCTCGCCCTAAAACAGCAAGGGTTGGCGATATCTTCAATTAGAGTTCACCTGGCCGCTATATCGGCCTTTCACCCAGGGGAACTCGCGTCCTCGGTATTCTCTAACCCGATGGTCGTTAGATTCCTCAAGGGCTTAGACCGGACGTACCCACAACAGCGTCATCCCGTCCCGACGTGGGATCTCAATCTGGTTCTCTCCAAACTCACAGGTCCTCCGTTCGAGCCACTGGCCACCTGTTCACTTCTGTACCTATCCTGGAAGACAGCCTTCCTCGTAGCCATCACCTCAGCAAGGCGCGTTTCTGAACTCAGGGCGCTTACATCTGAGCCCCCTTACACAGTTTTTCATAAGGATAAAGTGCAGCTTCGTCCACATCCTGCCTTTCTCCCTAAGGTGGTTTCTACATTTCATATTAACCAGGACATCTTTCTCCCGGTCTTTTATCCCAAACCACATGCCACTCGCCAGGATCAACGTTTGCATTCCCTGGACGTACGAAGGGCCCTGGCCTTCTATATTGACCGCACAACGCCTATCCTCCTGGATTACGTCTTGCATCCGGACTTGCTATGACCTGGCAGGTGTCTCAGCACCGCACCTCACCGCTCACTCCACGAGGGCCCAAGCCTCCTCGACTGCTTTCCTGGCACATGTTCCGATACAGGACATTTGTAGATCGGCGGTTTGGTCATCAGTCCACACGTTTACAGCTCACTATGCACTAGTGCAACAGTCCAGGGACGATGCTGCATTCGGATCAGCGGTTTTGCACACAGCAATGTCTCACTCCGACCCCACCACCTAAGTTGGGCTTGGGAGTCACCTAATGGAATGGATATGAGCAAGCACTCGAAGAAGAAAAGACGGTTACTCACCGTTGTAACTGTTGTTCTTCGAGATGTGTTGCTCATATCCATTCCAAACCCGCCCCCCGTCCCCACTGTCGGAGTAGCCGGCAAGAAGGAACTGAGGGGGCGCCGGGTCGGCTGGGGTATATATTCAGCGCCATGAAGGCGCCACTCTAGGGGGCTCCACAGTCGACCCGCCGGTGTTGCTAGGGTAGAAAATCTTCCGACGATCGTGCACGCGGCGCGCACACACCTAATGGAATGGATATGAGCAACACATCTCGAAGAACAACAGTTACAATGGTGAGTAACCGTCTTATCTTGGACAAAAGAAGCTTCTAGTGTTGCTGTTGACTTTTTCTACAGTCTCCAGCCATTCTAAAGTAAGTGGTACTTTGCCTTCTAGATTACTGACTCTTGATGGGCTTTTTGTTTTTTATTTTTTTCCACTACAGTTTGCAAATGATCTTTCTCAGCATGAAGACAGAACTTTAATCCCCCAGTTCAACCAGTGTAGAAGAAATGAGGCATAAAGATGATTGTATATCACAGGACTCTTACATTGTTTGTAGCTTGGAGAAAGTTTGTCTTTAATGATCAGTTAATGTCCATACTGATAGTTGAGTGCAAAGGTTGTTCCCACATTAATGAAAACACTTCAGACCCCAAACAAAATATATAATCTATAAGAACCCTTCTCCCTTAAATATTCCAGCCAGGAGCCCCCTGTCTTCAGAGCTCAGGACTTCCTCAAACTCCAGTCCTGGGGCCAGTAACTTATTTTTGTAGAGCTTAATGTAGAGCTCTTTTGTGCATTAGAAATAAAATCCCTTTCTCACTTTTTTTTTAAAGGGGTGGAGGATATCAGAATGAAGTTGTATGTCTGTAGGACAGTTTAAAAACTGGTACCCTCCTGATAATATTTATCTTAGGGGTCTTTTTAGATTAATGTTTAACAGAATGATTAGAGCAGGATGCACTGATAGAACGTACGAAGTAATAATACAAAATACTCTGCACAACTAAATTATACTGTTTTTGGAGCGGGGTATAGTTAAGATTCCAGATCCCTAACAATATATACACTGAAACCTTCCTAAGAGATCACCCTTATTACATAGCTTCCTGCCCTAAGAGACCTCCTAAAAGTATTAAGTACAGTTCTGTTCCATCTTTTATTACAAGATCAATGTTTATTGATCCCTTGAGTGATTGCTTAACTTAAAAACGAATAATACACTTTTAAATACAATATTTTAAAATCATATCAAACCCCCAGCACATAAAGCAAGTGTAATTTTGCACTCCTCCTTGGCCTTAGTGGCCTAGTTCTGCTCCCATTGAAATCAGTAACAAAACTCTCATTGACTTGAGTGGGGCAAGATTGATTCTTAGGTGCTTATGTTGTTAACTGTTGCAGGAAATCACAGAATCAGATTTGTTCAATAAGTGAAGGAGGAATTATTTTAATGCAGTTATTCAGTCCACAAATATGTCTGTTTAGGTTTTCATATTGTGCTTAACACCATTTTGTCTGATCATCAGTAATATCATTGATGTAAGATTGTGAACAGTTTTGTTCTATTTACAGACATTCTTGCATAACAAACTTTTAGAAGCAAACAAATTTTGTAATAAATAATAATTTTACAGAAAATACACTATTTCCCTTTGGATTATGGAATTACCAGCGACGTGGTCAGAATGTGTTGCAGACTATTGGCCTGATCATAAAGATGTTTTCATGCATGAATAATCCCGCTGAAATTGTTGAGGCTGCTCAGATCAATAAAGTTACTCAGGAGGAAATGTTTATGGAGTGAGCCTCGTATTGCACTGTATTTTTTCCAACAGACTGATCAGCTTTAAAGGTTAATTGAGATGCTTTTTATAATTATCAAAGGTCACCTTTGTTTCTCTTGCATCATTTGATCATATCAGAAACACCCGGCATAATGCTGGAATCTGCATTCTCTTAATTCCTTTTCCTGTTTTAGGTGGTTTTAATATGGCCAAGTGTAGCAAGAAAAGGCCACAATTCCAAAATATAGTTTTAGCAGGTAACTAAATGAGTAAATACCCTTTAATTTTAAACTGTATTTATTTGTAATTTTAAATCTTCATGTGTATTCCTTAACTGAGTTTTGAATCTTTTATAGTTTTTTATTAACTTAAAAATAATTTTAGTTCAGTATTATGTCCAGCAAAAATCTAAATTGATCATTCTTAGAATTGCATAGTAGCATGTTTAAGCATTTCTTAGCTTAATGAAGCATAACCAAGGTATTTTACCAGACCTTAATTTTAAACAAAATATTTGATGAGTAGTAAAAATAGAAATACATAATTTTTGTTATAAAACAAGCAATTTGATTATATAACTAAATAACATTAAAGAATTTGATGCCATAGTTTGACTCATGTCTGTCTTGCTCATGCTCATTCTCACTTTGTAATTGAGTTGAGATAATACCTTAGAATATCTTTTAAAGTCAGTAAAAGTGATTATTGTGGAGTTCATTACGTTAATGAAACTGGCAGAAACGTGTACAAAATATTTTTGAAGTCTATGGTAAAGTTAAATAGATCTACAATTGAGTTTTTAATTTAGTTTCAAGAAAATTGTACATTTATCTTCTTTTTCCCACTGACACAATTTCAATAAACAAGGGGATACATATTGATAACTAAGTCCAGTTATTGCCTGCATCTTTACATGCTTCCCCACTAAATCTTTTTTCTTAAAAAATATATTTCCTCCAATTTCTTTTATAACTCTGCTGTTATACTCTTAGCAATGTTATTGAACTAAGAAGTGGGCTGAAGAGTCCTGTTCTTTTAAGACTCTAGCTATGTAAAGCTGATCAGGAATTTTTAGATGAAATGTTTTTTGGCAGAAAATGCTCATTAGTTGAAACTGAAACTTTTTGAGGGAAAAGAGGGTCTGTTTCACTGGAACTTTTGTTAGGATGGTTTCTTATGTCCAGGATAAAATTTCATGAGGGGACACCCGCCTGAGAATAGTCAATAGCTCAGTGGTTAAGGTACTCCCTGGGATGTGAGCGACTCATATTCATGTTCCTGCTGTGAATCAGGCATATCTAGGATATGTTGGCTTTTCTGGGGTGTCTCTCTCTCTTCCCTCTCCCCCCATTCCACATAAAACTTTGAAAAGGTCTCAGTTTCACCCAGATATGGAGCACAAACATTTTGGAGGTCTTGAAAACGTTCATGAGACAGGAAAACCATTTTCTGCCCAGCTCTATAGCTAAGTCATTAGAGGGAGAGAGAGGTCCCCCTTCATGGCTTGCCTGTCATATGAGAGGAAATTGTCCCAATGTTTATGGTCCAATGTCCCTTACCATCTCCTGCCTCAAACAGGAAATTGAGCCATCTTCTGGGAAGTAGAACATTTTAAACTTACTGAAAAGTTGGTTTATTTTCCTTTAGCGAGAAGATTGTATATATTACTGTTATTTAAAAAACCCTGTGTAGTTTGTAAAGTAGCTTATTTAAACAAATACTGTATTAAAATATTTTATGATTAGCCTGGAATTCTTGATACCTTTAAACACTGGACATGGTCAACGTTATGAATTTCACAGGGAGAATCTCAATCCTTCCTCCTCAAGAATGGCAAGACAATCCTTCCTCTCGTGTTTTTTGCGGGTTAATTAGGAAAAATATATTTCATTATATGTCAAGAATGGCTTAGTATTTATTATTTATTATCAAAGAAAATCTTTAGTAGTAGTAGTAATGTTCTTCTATCATTTGTAAATATTTTTGGAATGTTATGTCACCAAAGTAATTTGGGGAGATCCTTGCAGAATCTGTTGTTAGAGAAGTGATAATATCAAATATATCTTTTTTTTTTTCTTCTTAAAACGTCCATTCAAACATGCACGTATAGGTCGTAATCAAAACCAACAGCTAATTAGAGAATAATGGTTATAGTACTTCATTCGGTTGCGGGAAATATTTTACTACTCATAGTCTGTATTGTTTGTGCATTTGTATTACAGGTGGATATATATAGCTCTTTGTAGATCTCCAGAGTTTAGTTCATGATGACTGGCATATCTAGGATATAGGAACATTTTTTCCTGCTCTAATTAGAGAAGGACCTCTTGGTCCTGCTAGTGAAGGCAGGGGGCTGGACTTGATGACCTTTCAGGGTCCCTTCCAGTTCTAGGAGATGGGATATCTCCATTTATATTATTATAAGAAAAAAATTGAACAAGTCATTAGAGCCTTTAAGAACATGTTTAATTTGGTATATGATAGCTTGTGTGCTGTTTTTTCAGTGGAAGTTTGAACTGTAGTGCCCTTCCTTTTGGGGAAAACCCCCCACTACTTCGAGGATTGTCCCTGTGGGTGCTCCACTTTAGGTGAATTTGCACCCTTGCTCTTGTAATGGGAGATTTTTAGTAGCAACTCCTTGTTGGGTTGCACCTGTGTTGTCCCTGTCTCGCGCTGTCTCAGGTGGTTACATAGCGCTGTGCGACCAAACCTCCTTCAGTTCCTTCTCTATGGCTCTTGGCTTGAGACTGAGCAATTGGCAGCACCTCTGAGCTTATCATAGTCTAGCTTTAACTTTAGAATACTGGTTAATCAATAATTAATAGTTAATATTTTACTACCCTACCTTTTCCCCATTCATTCTTTCTTAAAATAAAATCTTATCTTTGGACTTAAATTTTCAGTTATTAGGATACCCCTTAGTGTAGTATAGTTACCCTCCCTCTTGGGAGAAACCCTGTTCTAAGGGGCATGCCCGGCTCCCCGTTCTCAGTGTGTCCGCTGCCTTGGCTAAACACACATACCACAAAAGTGCTCACACTGCCACAATCTCAAGGCTCACGCTAGGAAAGCAAGGGACCTACACCTAAAACTTCTCATGACGGAGAAGTCTCTGCACCCAGCGTCCAATTCAGGATCACAGACCCCTTCTGGGCATTGGTCTCCAACGGTGGCATCTGACAGAGGTTCATCAACACCCTCTCAGAGGAAGGAGCACTCCGCTAAAAAGGTGACAAAGAAGCAGGTGCCAACCTCCCTTCCTCGTGAATCTGCCAAAAAGAGACATTCCCCAATCTGTCATACCCTATTGGTATAGACTGCACCAGGACCATCAACCTCTGAGGTAGTGGGACCATCCAGTACCATGGGTACTGTGCGAGCCAAAGACCCTAAGCGGGCTGGCTTGGAAAAAGACACTAAAGGGAAATCTACTATCCATGTCTCGGTACTGCTGGAGATGCTCAAACATGTGGCACCAAGCAGCTTGGCAGCACTACAGTTTATGGTGCCACCTTCTGCCTCCACAGCTCATAGCACATGACCGTTGACACCGACAACTGCGGTAAAGGCATCGATACCACCGACAACACCCTCCTTGGTACCAATGTTCTTGGTACTGCAGCAATTTCTCTGCCATAAAGATCTTCTGGTCTCCTTGGCACTGGAATCTCCACTCCTTGGTACTAACCTCACTCCAGCACACTTGGTACTGTGCCAACTTACCACCCCACCCAGATCAGCTCCTCCTTTATCCAGTGATGATGATGATGATGATATCGGGGAAATCTTGCCTTTCCACACAGCTACCAGACCAGGTCTGCCAAAGCACATGAATACCACCCCAGACCTGAAACTCAAGGATGGTACAGACACCATGGATGCTGCCACCTATGCCATTTCCACCACAGTGGCCATACTGGGACCCATGGGCAACGTACCACCAACACTATCCTTAGCTTCCCAGTCCACCCAAGGAGAGGTTGAGGCATTCTCCATCACCCTCTGAACCTCCAGAAGAGGCAGTAGAGGAATTGGAGAAGACTTCAGATCAGGAAGTCACACCAGCTGCCAATTTTTCATCCTCTTCTCCAGATGAAGCTATCATGCCCCCACCACCCACAATGGGGGATGACTTTATACAGGATTGCAGATTTCCTGGCGATACTGCTGGAAGAAGTGGTGGAGTCCCAACATAAGTTGCTGGACATTCTTCAGACTTCAAGATTGCCTTCCCAATAAACAAGGTTCTCATGGACCCAGCCAGGACCATCTGGCAGACCCCAGCAACAATTCTGCCCACCTGCAAAAGTGTGGATAAAAAATGCTGTGCCCTTTCCAAAGGGATGGCATTTCTATATTCACACCCTACACCAAACTCTCTGGTGGTAGAGACCATGAATGAGCGGGGCAGACAGTCCCATTCCAGATCCACCCCAGATGACAGGGACTCTCTGGAAGCTACTGCCTCTTTGCCCTGATGCAGATTTACCACTCTAGTCAATCTAATCACCACAAGACAGCTCACAGACATTGGCCAGGATCTGCCTCCAACTCTTAGGGCACATGTTAGTGATGACATTTGTCGTCAAATATTCCAGACTGCATATGCGATGCTTGCAAGGCTGGCTCAGGACAGTGTATATTCCACACAGACACAGCATAAACAAGCGTCTTATGATGCCAACCAAAGAACAAATTATCTACGTTGGTGGACTCAGCCACACAATGTTTGCACAGGAGTTCCCTTCATACATACCCTTCCATCAATGATACTCACAACAGACATTTCTCTGCTAGGTTGCGGGGCTGGGATGGGGGGAGGCACACCTGCACAAGCACATGATTCAAGGCCTCTGGTCCCCATCGGAATCAACACTACACATAAACCAGCTGGAGCTGTGGGCAGTCCGCAGTGCATGCTCACACTTTCTACCCATGATCAGGGACAAGGCCATATAGGTTCTGATAGACCACGTCACTTTTATGTTTTATATAAACCGATAAGTAGGGTGCACAGAAGCCATGCTACTATGGAACTGGTGCATCCTCCACAACACTGACATCTCAACCTCCTACCTACAGGCTGTCAAAACACCACTACAGATGCACTGAGCAGAAAATTTTCCTAGGCCCACAAGTGGGAAATGAACACCAGAGTACTACAGAGCATATTCAAACACTGGGGAGTCTCAACTATAGACCTCTTTGTGACAACCCAAAATGCCAAGTGCCCATACTTTTGCTTTTCTCGTCAGATGGGATGCACCCCTATTAATCACCTTTTCCCCCGACCCCTCTCCTATTCCAGAGTCATACATAAGATCAGGACCGACAACACCAGAGTCATTTTTGAAAACCCTTACCCCCCCACCCTCCGTGGCCCTGACAAATGTGGTTTCCTTACCTCTTGAAGATGGCTGTGCACCCACCATGAACTCTTTCCCTTCTACCACATCTCCTGTCTCAGGATGCAGGCCAGGTCTACCACCCAAACCTGGCAAGACTCGACCGGAAGGCATGACCACTCCATGATTCCAAGACAGTGAAATGACCTGTTCAGAGGAGGAAAGGACATTCTTTTAAACAGCAGAAAGTCTGGCATATCTGCCTGCACAATTTGGAAGAGATTCCATACATGGTGCCAGCATAGACAAACAGTGGCGACTACCTCTCCTTTACCACTGGTACTGGAATACATACTGGAACTTAAGAAATCTGGTCTCTCAATGAGCTCGATCAGAGTATACCTCACAGCAATCTCGGCGTTCAACGCAAAGTGGACGAGTTCTCGATCTTCGCCCACCTGACCATTAAACGCTTTCTCAAGGGTCTTTATAACCTTTACCCTGAAATACGAGCCCCTACTCCATCATGAGACCTCAATCTGGTGCTGCGATGCATTACTGGACCCCCTTTTAAACCATTAGCGACGTGTTCACTTCTCCATCTCTTGATGAAGGCGGCCATTCTCATTGCTATCAAATCCGCTCAAAGAGAAACGGGGCCATCATAGCACCCCCCCCACGCACAATATTTTTCAAAAACAAAGTTACCCTAAGACCAGACACCCAAATTTTTACATAAAGTAGTTTCCTCATTCCATTTGAATTAACCCATCCATCTCCCATCATTCTTCCCAGAACCTCACAGGAATAACAAGAAGCAATGCTTCACACCCTGAATGTCTGAGGGTGCTAACATTTTACATTGAGAGGACAAAGGCTTTCAGAAAGTCACCAAAGTTATTTCTTTCCATCACGGAATGATCTAAGGGAGACGCCATGTACAAACAGAGGCTGTCTAAATGGCCTCTCCGGCTGCATTGACTTTTGCTATTGCCATCATCAGCTACAACCCCCACCGGGGACTTGCACACACTTCACCAGAGCACTCTCTGCCTCAGTAGCCTTCCTCAACATTGTGCCCATTATGGACATCTGTAAATCAGCAACCTGGGCGTCGGCTCATACATTCACCCAGCATTATGCCATAGAGCAGCACATGTCATCAGACGCTTTATTTGGACATACAGTTTTATCATCCACCACCACTGCAACTCCAAAGCCCCTCCCTTCCACCAAGAGGCACTCCTCTACAGTCACCGAAAGTGGAGCACCCATAGGGACACTCGTCGAAGAATGAGAAGATTAATCACCCTGTGCAGTAACTGAGGTTCTTCAATATGGTTGTCCCTGTGGGTGCTCCACTACTTTCCCTTCTCCCCTCTACTTCGGAGTTTTTTTCACACCATGGACTCTGCAGTCATTCACAGTCACAAAAACCTGTGGGAGAACACTTCAACCTCCCTGGACACACAATAGCAGATTTAAATGTAGCCATCCTGCAGCAAAAAAAACTTCAGGACCAGACTTCAAAGAGAAACTGCTGAGCTTCAATTCATTTGCAAATTTGACACCATCAGCTCAGGATTAAACAAAGACTGTGAATGGCTAGCCAACTACAAAAGCAGTTTCTCCTCCCTTGGTGTTTACACCTCAACTGCTAGAAGAGGGCCTCATCCTCCCTGATTGAACTAACCTCATTATCTCTAGACTAATTCTTGCCTGCATATTTATACCTGTCTCTGCAAATTTCCACTACGTTCATCTGATGAAGTGGATATTCACCCACAAAAGCTTATGCTCCAATACGTCTGCTAGTCTATAAAGTGCCACAGGACTCTCTGTCAGTGAAATGCTGGCTCTGTTGAAGTCAGTGGCAAAACTTCCACTGATTTCATTAGGGCCAGGCTTTCACATTAGGTATTTAAAGCTTTTAGCTGATCAGTTTCCCTTCTTTATCCCAAGATACAGTTTCCCTTCATTAAAATATGATCTTAGATCTTATGGTGCTCCATCACATGGGTTCATTCTTGTAGGTGTTATATCCATTAGTTTGTTGTTACACAGAAATGTGATAGAAAACGTAATAAAGCTTGGTGTCATTTATTTTGTAAAATTCTTTGAGGCCCTCAGAAAGAAGACATTATAGAAGTGCAAAATGTAATTATTAACAAATCCCAATAGTCTTTTCTTCTCTGTTCTTCATTGCTTATATCATTTCTCAAATAATTTCACCAGCACGAGTTTCATTATCCAGTTTTAGCGCAGTGGGTATTACTAAAACTTTTTGCACGTAGTGCCATTCATCCACTCCTTGAGTGCACCTTTTATGTAGCTCATTGTGTTATATTTTTCAGCAACATATCACTATGTGAAACCTGTTTTGCCCAGTTATTAATTTTTTATACTAACATTTGTTTTTGTAAGTTGTTTTAAATCGGCAAGACTTAATATAGTGTATTTAGAAATATGTATCTTGGGATAAAGAAGTAGCTTTTGTTTTGATCTTGTGAGTCACAAAGGACAGCATACCAAAGCAGTTCTTGCTGTATGAAATGTAGATGTATTTACAGTCTAGTCATATGTGTCCTGTAGATCTATAAGGTAGATCAAGCTGTCGGTTGAGAAATGTGGAAAATGCAGCACTGAAACAACTACTTATTCATAAAACTAGCAACTGGATGGAGAAAATACTTTTTTAAAGTTTACCAAAAGAGGAAGCATTTAATACAGAAGATATTTGTAATCTTTTATACTGTGGTCGCAAGTATTAACGGCATGATTATTAGGTAATAACATGATGCTTTAACACTACCATGGTTTTCCATGGTCATGTAATTGCCCCGGGCTGATATTTAAATCATAGCACTTGTGTATATTAAAGAATCATAGTTTAAATCAGGGGTGGGCAAACTTTGTGGCCCAAGGGCCACATCTGGGAATAGAAATTGTATGGCAGGCCATGAATGCTCACAAAATTGGGGTTGGGGGTGCGGGAGGGCTCTGGTTCGGGGTGCGGGCTCCAGGGTGGGGTCAGAAATGAGGAGTTCAGGGTGCAGAATGGGGCTCCGGGCTGGGGCGAGGGAGTGGAGTGCAGGGGAGGGCTCCGGCTGGGGGTGTGGGCTCTCGAATGGGGCTGGGGATGAGGAGTTTGGGGTGTTGGAGTGTGCTCCAGGCTGGGATGGAGGGATTCGGATGGTGGGAGGGGGATCATAGCTGGGGCAGAGGGTTGGGGAGAGGCTCTGGGGTGCTGGCTCTGGGCGGCACTTACCTCAAGCAACTTCCGGAAGCAGCGGCATGTCCCTTCTCCGGCTCCTACATGGAGGTGCGGCCAGGCAGCTCTGCACGCTGCCCTGTCCGCAGGCACTGCCCCTGCAGCTCCCATTGGAGCGCCAGAGGGGGTCCATGACGCTGCTTCCAGGAGCCTCATGGAGCAGCCCCTAACCCTGATCCCTGGCTGGAGCACCAGAGGGGGGCCATGTCCTGGCCTCCGGGAGCCACATGGAGCAGCCCCTGACCCTGCGCCCCCCCAGGGCTGGAGCGGGGCAAGCCCCAGACTCCACTCCCCAGTGGGAGCTTGAGGGCTGGCTTAAAATGGCTGGTGGGCCGGATCCAGTCCGTGGGCCATAGTTTGCCCATCCCTTGTTTAAATAGTTGGCTTTTAAAAGAGGGGATTTATCATTCACAGAAACTCTGTAAGGATTTGCTTATAGACATTCTCCTGCACTGTTCTGTAGAGCCCTGCAAATCTGCGGGTATCCGTTTTATATCCAGGGACCATTTTTGTGGATTGTGGATCAGATGCAGATACAAATTCTGTATCCGCACAAAGGTCTACTGTTATGGGGTGGTAAGGCACCTCATATGATGTCTCGCCCAGGATTTGCAGGAGGCCTGGCCATCTGCATGGAGGCCTTGGACCTCTCCTATGGCTCTGGTCTCCAGTGTCTGCAATGGAGCCATACTTGCAAGGTCCCCTTTTGGCTGAAGTTTCTGTAGGGTGCACAATATTTTTTGTTGCCCTCTAGGAGGATGAAGGCACCAGAGCCCTTTTTCTGCATGGAGTGGTCTTCCATACACAGATCGAAGCGGCAGCATGTTGTTATACCTTCATATAGAAATGTTTTTGCTATTGTTTACAATGTTTATCTTAGAACATTTGGATTTTTCCACTGTCTGATTTTCCTTTTCTGACTGATTAGAAAGGGTGTCTTGAATCTGTCTCTCCACTTCTCAAAGGAGTCTTCTTGTATTTTCATATAGTATTTGTTTTTTATCTAGACCAGCACCTAGCCAGGTTTCAATGAAATTTCGGCAGCCATAGTTTTACATAGAGGACATATAAATGTACATAATAATACAATTGGAAATGTCCTTCAGATGCTGGCAAGCGTAGGCTCTTATCTAACTAATGGCATTTAAGAAAAATATCCATCAACTTCTGATATACTCAGAAACATGAAATATTAGCAGAACTTCACTAATCTGCACATTTTATAATACACACAAACATCAGTGGTCTTTGCACTCTTCTCAGAAAATATATAAATAGATGAGCACTGTACTAAGGTCTTATTACTAAGAATTTATTTTTTACAAAATATTTGAGCAGTGCGTGTTCTTGCACATTATTAAATATCAGAAAAAAAGATGTGTGTCAAAATAAAGGAACAACGTATATTTTATGATACAGGGATCCTGAATTAATTTCTTATTTTGCTTTAATTCACACAATTCAGCAGTTTGGAACAGGGGGGAGGGATAGCTCAGTGGTTTGAGCATTGGCCTGCTAAACCCAGGGTCGTAAATTCAGTCCTTGAGGGGGGACATTTAGGGATATGGGGCAAAAATCTGTCTAGGGATTGGGCCTGCTTTGAGCACGGGTTTGGACTAGATGACCTCCTGAGGTCCCTTCCAGCCCTGATATTCTGTGATTCTAATTAGGTAAAAAAATGCTGCCATATCTTATATTTTAAGATCTTGAAAAATTCCAAACTACTGTGCAAACTATGTAAAAAGGAATCCCTTCACCCACCACTGAATCAGCTTCCGTTAAAGTGAATTATGGCAGATGTTTAGCAGTGCTGAGAAGCTCTATATAATATTTTTAGGACAGTAAATTAAGAAAAATAACATCTTTCTCCAATATTGGTGGTGGGGAAATTTACTTAGGCAAAATTAAGTATTCAAAGTAAAATTTAGCCAAGAAAATGACAATCATTCTTATTTTGGGGGTTATAATGCCTGCAAGTGGTTATGAACTTCAGTTTTCTGATTCTTCCAAGAGACAATATCTTGTGAATACAGGCTAACGTCATGCTATAAATAGTAAATGCATCTTGTAACTCCTTTTCTATTATTATTTTTATTATTTTATTTTAATTGACATCAACCAATATATAAAGATATAAAATGAAGAGCAATATGTTATCAAATCATGAAATTAATTGAGCAAGGATAGTTTTTGTTGCTACTCCTTACTTATTTTTTAAATGCCTTGTTGAAATATTTGCTTGCCATGTTCAGAGATCCTGTTTCAAAAAACTACCAATTCCTAAAGAATTAGTGATAGAGGAGAGGGAAGCAAGAACAATTCATATTCATTTGTAACACGCTTTTGATGTAAGCATATTTAGCGTTTAGAGAATGCCTTCCTGTAGTTTGTATGTCTTTGTGAAGAAAATTGATTCCTCAGTTGCGTTAAAAGCAATTCCCTTTTTTATGTGCAGTTTTGACAACATTCTGTGCCTTGCTGATTCCTCATCCCTGTCTGATATCACCCTTGATGGCAATCCAATAGCTCAGGAGACATGGTACAAGAACACTATTCTTCATCATATGATGCAGCTCCGACAGTTGGATATGAAGAGAATCACGGTAAGGAACTTTCTGAAAAAGTATTCATCAGATACTGTAAGCATTAAAATTAGCGAATAGGATTGCTAGGTTCTATGTATGGAAAAACTTGTACGTTATATCTACCTGTGAATAACTTGAACATTACAATATTGTAACTTGTTTTTCTTTTATACTACATGAGTATGTATTTTTCTTGCTCAACTCGAACACATTTATTTTTATTCACCCATACCGTGACAAGTGTTCCCTAACAACGGTAAAGAATATCAGAGGTGTTCTCTTCTAAATGTTGAACAAAGAATGTTATTACAATAAGGAAAATCTATTCTCTCTAAAACTACTGACTCCTTGGTTCAGTACAGTGCTTCTGCCTAGAACCTTCCCCATCCCAGTCATTCCTGGCTTCCTTCTGCAGATTTAAGTAACAGTACATGTCCTCACAACCACTATATTGGTGAGTTATCACCTGTTGGAAGAACAAGCCCTCTGTTACTACCTTTAACTAACTAGGCCCACATCCTTGTTGAGTTCCTTAGCTCTGTTATGTCTGATCTCTGCCAGCTTTTTGTCCCATAGTTGTCTTAAAATCCACAGTATTGTTAAGCACTCAAGGCTCCCCACCCCCCTAAAAAAAGAATTGCCCCCCCCCCCCCAAATCATGAGATTTATTTATATCATTCGTTATGTGCCTTCTGGTTTTTGAGCCTTACGGTTTCACATTTTCAAGCTTTTCCCACAATTATGAGGACTTAAAATTCTGTTGTTTTTTTTTGTTTTGTTTTTTAAATGAAAGCTGAGTTTCTCACATATATGACTTCAGGAGCTAGGTCTGTAAGAAAAATACCAAATATCATGAGGCTCATGATAAAATTGAGAGGGCAACACTGAATTCAGGTGTTCTGAGTGGCAACCGCATGTTGCACTGGTATACACTGGGCAATATCTAGCTTGATGTTTCTATGAGTGGTCATTGTCTAACTTCACTTGATGAATGGACCAAAACTCTACTTGGATTGTAATTTTTTTCTCCTTTATTGGATGGCCCACCTGAATATCCTGAATTCCCCAGTCTTGCTTTGCCTTGCAGACAACTAATAGACCTGGTCATTGCTCTTTTAGAAATTCCTTCATTTCTTCTGCAAGAAAGTTGTAGAAGCTGCTGGTCTGAAAATTATTTATAGTGGGTGCTCTTACTCCATATTCCCCTTCATTTCTGTTTGGCATGTCATCTCTGCTGGCAAAAGTTTTCATTGAAGTGAGAGCAGAGGCTAAGGGTAACATTTTTCTAAAGCACCTAAGTCCTGTTAACTTCCGATGAGACTTAGGCTCCTAAGTCACGTTTGGACTGTAAAAATATTACCCTCGGGCTGCAAGTGTATATCTCTTGTCCACACCAGTTCCAGTTAAGAAAAACAAACCTATCCAATTGTTTAACCTGTAGATAAATCGCATCCCAAGAGAAAGTCTTTAGCTCTTCCCCCCTCAAACTTCAGTTGATAAAATAAACTGAACCTTTTTGGATGACACACTTTGTAAGTTTTTTTTTTTTTTCCTCTCAAAGCAGGAAAATGGCCCTTTTCTGCCATCTACCATTGAGAAAAGTAAATAAAAGATATCCTTTTTACAACAGTTTGCAGATATGTAGAAAACATGTCTAAATTTGAATTGAATATGGTGCAGCTTTATAAGTAGGCTTCGCAGAATTCATTTTTTTGTAATTTCGATAACATTGATGTTTTGGTTTTAAGCATTTTTTTGTTTTTTATCTATATACATTTTCACAGTTGCAGGAAATTATGGGGTTTTTGTGATGGGGTATACAAATCTAACACTGGGCCCAAAGGAGTTAAAGGGCAGTACTGGGCCCAGGTAGTCCTGCCCTGCCAGGTCTACAGAGTGTGCTCTGACTGGAGGTACAGGTTAAAAAGAAGCTCAGAAATCCAGGCAATGAGAGGGAGAGCAAACAGTCTGGGGGAAAGGCAGGCTAGTCTCTTGAAAGCCACTCTGAAGGCTGAGCTTGAGATAGGACCATGGTGTTGGTGAGCCCCAAAGGCAGTGCTTTCTCTAACCTATCTCTCGCCCACACCTTTTTTCTTCTGAAAACCAACAGGTCCTGAGAGGCTCTGCTCATTTGAACTCTGTTAAACTTCTGATTGTTTGAACTTTAGGGGACCATGCCCCAAGCTGAAGGAGCAGATAGATAGGAAGTGGTCCAGGGTGGCAGACTTGGGTTTTCTGGTGCTGTTTCCCACAGTACCCTGGGCTGGGATCCCATGGAGAGGGTTGGCCCTGGTTCCCCTACCCCATCCTGCTTGAGAACTCGGCCCATAGGTGGGCTGAGGCCACGACTCCTCTGGGGTAGGGACCAGGCATTTCTATCCTTCCCCACCTTTTTTTCTGCAACTAGTGACTGGAAACCAGGTACACTAAGTCCTAATCCACCCAGCCCCCCTGAACACCCTATTACTGGATGGTCAGACAACAAGGGGGTTAGGCAGTAATTATTTAATGACAGTAGATGGTGAGATTCAAAAAGTTAAAGCTTTATAACTGTTAAAACACAAATTGTAAACATCATGTCAAAATATACAAAGTAAATATCCTTAAATCAAACTCTAATAAGTTCTCAAGAAGCATTTTTCTTACTTTGCCTATATGTAAATTTTGATGATTATCTATGAAAATGTTTTTTGTTGATTTGTGTGCCTATGGTGAAATTGACGTTTACTGACATTTACTGAAAAAAATCTACTCCTTCTAAGCCTACTTACTGTGGAGGAGTTAACCAGAAAGAAATATATGGACTGTGTACTATGTATGTAATTTGCCCTTCCAACAAAATCTGTTAAGTACAATACATATATTTTAAAAAGCTTTGCCATGCTATTATTGCTTGAAAATTTTTCCAGAATAAGGAATTGGTTCTCCTATTTTATTCAGAATGGAATTCCCTTCTGGCACTGTTACATTTTTTCATTGAGGGTATGTCTACACTACGAAATTAGTTCGAATTTATAGAAGCCGGTTTTATTGAAATCGGTTGTATACAGCCGATTGTGTGTGTCCACACAATACAATGCTCTAGGTGCTCTAGTCGGCGGACCGCGTCCACAGTACGAGGCTAGTGTCGACTTCCGGAGCATTGCACTATGGGTAGCTATCCCAGAGCTATCCCACAGTTCCCGCAGTCTCTGCCGCCCTTGGAATTCTGGGTTGAGATCCCAATGCCCGGATGATGCAAAACAGTGTCGCGGGCGGTTCTGGGTACGTGTCGTCAGGCCCCTCCCTCCCCCGTCACAGCAACGGCAGACAATAGATTCGCGCCTTTTTACCTGGGTTACCTGGGTTACCTGTGCAGACAACATGGAGCCCGCTCAGCACAGCTGAGCTCACCGTCACCATATGTCCTCTGGGTGCCGGCAGACGTGGGACTGCATTGCTACACAGCAGCAGCTGCTAACTGCCTTTTGGCGGTAGACGGTGCAGTAGACTGGTAGCCTTCATCGGCGATCTGGGTGCTGGCAGCCGTGGGGCTTGCCTTTTGGCAGTAAATGGTGTATTATGACTGTTAGCCGGCCTATTACAAGTCGGGTCATCGCACATTAGCAGAGTCTTCCCTGAGCAGCAGCTCGTGCAATAGGCCTGAAGACCATCGTCATACACCGCCCCGTATTTGCTGCCAAGCACCCAGAAAGATGCCGAGGGCTATCAGTCACGCTGCACCGTCGTCTTAAGATGTAAAAAAATAGATTTTCTCTGTGTTCATTTGCTTCCCCTTCCTCCGTGAAATCAATGGCCTGCTAAGCCCAGGGTTTCCAGTTTAATCTTTGGGGGGACCATTCTGTGTGACAGTTGTTTGTGTTTCTCCCTGTTCCTGTACCTGTACGCCATGTCGTCACTCGGCCCTCCCTCCCTCCCGCCCTCCTTCTCCTGGTCCATCAGATACTACTTTCGCGCCTTTTTTCTGACCAGGCGCCATAGCTAGCACTGGGATCATGGAGCCCGCTCAGATCACCGCGGCAATTATGAGCACTATGAACACCACGCGCATTGTCCTGGAGTATATGCAGAGCCAGAACATGCCAAGGCGAAACCCGGACCAGGCGAGGAGGCGATTGCAGCACGGCGACGAGAGTGATGAGGAAATTGACATGGCCATAGACCTCTCACAAGGCACAGGCCCCAGCAATGTGGAAATCATGGTGTCACTGGGGCAGGTTGATACCGTGGAACGCCGATTCTGGGCCCGGGAAACAAGCACAGACTGGTGGGACCGCATCGTGCTGCAGGTCTGGGACGATTCCCAGTGGCTGCGAAACTTTCGCATGCGTAAGGGCACTTTCATGGAACTTTGTGACTTGCTTTCCCCTGCCCTGAAACGCCAGGATACCAAGATGAGAGCAGCCCTCACAGTTGAGAAGCGCGTGGCGATAGCCCTGTGGAAGCTTGCAACGCCAGACAGCTACCGGTCAGTCGGGAATCAATTTGGAGTGGGCAAATCTACGGTGGGGGCTGCTGTGATCCAATTTGCCAGGGCAATGAAAGACCTGGTGATAGCAAGGGTAGTGACTCTGGGCAACGTGCAGTCAATAGTGGATGGTTTTGCTGAAATGGGATTCCCAAACTGTGGCGGGGCCATAGACGGAACCCATATCCCTATCTTGTCACCGGAGCACCAAGCCACCGACTACGTAAACCGCAAGGGGTACTTTTCAATGGTGCTGCAAGCCCTGGTGGATCACAAGGGACGTTTCACCAACATCAACGTGGGATGGCCGGGAAAGGTACATGATGCTCGCGTCTTCAGGAACTCTGCTCTGTTTCGAAAGCTGGAGGAAGGGACTTTCTTCCCGGACCAGAAAGTGACCGTTGGGGATGTTGAAATGCCTATCGTGATCCTTGGGGACCCAGCCTACCCCTTAATGCCATGGCTCATGAAGCCGTACACAGGCAGCCTAGACAGGAGTCAGGACCTGTTCAACTACAGGCTGAGCAAGTGCCGAATGGTGGTGGAATGTGCATTTGGACGTTTAAAAGCGCGCTGGCGCAGCTTACTGACTCGCTCAGACCTCAGCGAAAAGAATATCCCCATTGTTATTGCTGCTTGCTGTGCGCTCCACAATATCTGTGAGAGTAAGGGGGAGACCTTTATGGCGGGGTGGGAGGTTGAGGCAACTCGCCTGGCCGCTGATTACGCGCAGCCAGACACCAGGGCGGTTAGAGGAGCACAGCAGGGCGCAGTGCGCATCAGAGAAGCTTTGAAAACGAGTTTTGTGACTGGCCAGGCTACTGTGTGAAACTTCTGTTTGTTTCTCCTTGATGAACCCTCCAACCCCCCCCCCCCCGACCCGGTTCACTCTACTTCCCTGTAAACCAACCACCCCACCCCACCCTCCCCTCCCCTCCCGCTTGCAGAGGCAATAAAGTCATTGTTTTTTCACATTCATGCATTCTTTATTAGTTCCTTACAGAGGTAGGGGGATAATTGCCAAGGTAGCTGGGATGGGTGGGGGAGGAGGGATGGAAAAGGACACACTGCATTTTAAAACTTTAACTCTTATTGAAGCCCAGCCTTCTGATGCTTGGGCGATCATCTGGGGTGGAGTGACTGGGTGGCCGGAGGCCCCCCCACCGTGTTCTTGGGCGTCTGGGTGAGGAAGCTATGGAACTTGGGGAGGAGGGCTGTTGGTTACACAGGGGCTGTAGCGGCGGTCTCTGCTCCTGCTGCCTTTCCTGCAGCTCAACCATACGCTCGAGCATATCACTTTGATGCTCCAGCAGACGGAGCATTGCCTCTTGCCGTCTGTCTGCAAGCTGACGCCACCTATCATCTTCAGCCCGCCACCTCTCCTCTCGTTCATGTTGGGCTTTTCTCATCTCCGACATTGACTGCCTCCACACATTCTGCTGTGCTCTATCAGCCTGGGCGGACATCTGCAGCTCCGTGAACATCTCGTCCCTCGTCTTACGTTTTCTCTTTCTAATGTTCACGAGCCTCTGCGAAGGAGAAACATTTGCAGCTGGTGGAGGAGAAGGGAGAGGTGGTTAAAAAAGACACATTTTAGGGAACAATGGGTACACTCTTTCATTACAAGGTCGCATATTTCGGCTTGCAGGCAGCCATCGTAGGCCACAGTGTTTTGGCTTTTTTAACCTTCTTAACATGTGGGAAAGGTTGCAAACAGCAGCGCATTTCCCATATCAAGGATGAATTGGGTTGTCCATTTAAAATGGGGTTTCAATGTGAAAGGAGGGGGCTGCGGTTTCCCGGTTAACATGCGGCACAAACACAAGTAAACCACCCCCCCCCACACACACACGATTCTCTGGGATGATCACTTCACCCCTCCCCCCCCACCGCGTGGTTAACAGCGGGGAACATTTCTGGTCAGAATAGCAGGAACGGGCGCCTCTGAATGTCCCCCTTAATAAAATCACCCCATTTCAACCAGGAGAGCTTTCTGGAGATGTCCCTGGAGGATTTCCGCTCCATCCCCATACACGTTAACAGACTTGCTTGCTTTTTTTTTGTAATGTTTACAAATATTTACAAAGTTACACTCACCAGAGGTCTCCTGTGTGCCCTGAGGGTCTTGGGTGAGTTCGGGGGTTACTGGTTCCAGGTCCAGGGTCACAAACATATCCTGGCTGTTGGGGAAACCGGTTTCTCCGCTTCCTTGCTGCTGTGAGCTACCTACAGTACCTCCATCGTCATCTTCCTCGTTCCCCGAACCGTCTTCCCTGTGTGTTTCTCCAGTGAGAGAGTCATAGCACACGGTTGGGGTAGTGGTGGCTGCACCCCCTAGGATCGCATGCAGCTCCGCGTAGTAGCGGCAAGTTTGCGGCTCTGCCCCGGACCTTCCGTTTGCTTCTCTGGCTTTGTGGTAGGCTTGCCGTAGCTCCTTAATTTTCACGCGGCACTGCTGTGTGTCCCTGTTATGGCCTCGGTCCTTCATGGCCTTGGAGATCTTTTCTAATACTTTTCCATTTCTTTTACTGCTACGGAGTTCAGCTATCACTGCTTCATCTCCCCATATGGCGAGCAGATCTCGTACCTCCCGTTCGGTCCATGCTGGAGCTCTTTTGCGATCCTGGGAGGACTCCATCACGGTTACCTGTGCTGATGAGCTCTGCGTGGTCACCTGTGCTCTCCACGCTGGGCAAACAGGAAATGAAATTCAAACCTTCGCGGGTCTTTTCCTGTCTACCTGGTCAGTGCATCTGAGTTGAGAGCGCTGTCCAGAGCGGTCACAATGAAGCACTGTGGGATAGCTCCCGGAGGCCAATAACATCGAATTCCGTCCACACTACCCCAATTCCGACCCGCAAAGGCCGGTTTTATCGCTAATCCCCTCGTCGGAGGTGGTGTAAAGAAACCGGTTTAAAGGGCCCTTTAAGTCGAAAGAAAGGACCTCGTTGTGTGGACGTGTCCAGGCTTAATTCGGTTTAACGCTGCTAAAGCCGACCTAAACCCGTAGTGTAGACCAGGCCTGAGAAACCTTCCACCCATGAAGTGTTTTAGCACTGGTAGGGCAATGCTATAGAAAGACCCCAAACAAAATCTCCCTCGCAACTTTGAGAAAAACAGACTTCTCAGGAATTTCCTAATAAATTATTAGAAGAAATAATCCTGTCCCTTAATTCACATATTTTAGGAAACTTAGAGGCTAGTATCAAAAATAATGGGAGATGCACCTTTTTAATCAAATACCATTTTTACAAAGAACAGTTGTAGATCAGGAAAACTTAAAAAAAAATTGGCTTCTCTATCTTCTGAGGCGGCATGTCTTTGTTCATTCCTGTATTACATCAAACCAAAATGCTATAACTTCCATTAATGAGCAGCATGTTATCTGCAAGATACAGATGATATGAACTTATTGGGTATTAGAAGTGTACTGTTTTATATTTTGCATTCAATCTCCCTATGAGTTTATAGTTCATATATGTATCCCAGGCCATTCTTCAGATTTTTATGACTTAGGTAGTGTTACCAGATTTGCCTGTTACTTTGGGGTATGCTCATTTATTTGGGTTACTCTTTGGGGGGTGGGGGGCTGTAATGCTATCAATGTACTGCTTGTGTCACTTGTGTTTTCATACGGAGCTCTACTTCTCCCTTCTGCAAGTCCCCTCCCAATGGAGCTGTCCTGCAGGACCTAGGTTCCCTAGGGCTGGGTTCCTCCAGCCCCAGAACCAGATGCACATACATACATTAATAGAGCAAGTCTGAGCGGACCAGGTTAAGCAGCACTTTCAAGCTGCCCCCCCTTATGTGTCCCAGATTCAGCACGTCCCTATCTCCACTCTCACATCACAGTTGTACTGGTGGTAACCTACTTGATGAGCAAACCCCACAGTATTTTGGGTGCTGCAGGGATTTTTAGCTTAGGTAAAAGAAGCGTTGCCGCAGAGTAAATGGGGGAAACTAAAAACCCAAAAGAGTAAAGTTCAGCAAGAGAGAGAGAAGCAACCAGCTTAACCATAAAAGTTATTTATTGAATAATAGTGATAACTACACAAGGAGGGCTAAACCAAGGAAAATAGAGAGAGAGAAAGAGGGGGGTCTCACCCACTCCATGAGGCTTGAACTGGTTGGGGTTCCCAGGTGGTGGTGGTAGCTCAGGGTCCTGAGTGCTGGAGACAGGCAGAGTCCCCAGCACGATCAGTCAGGAGAAGATGGAGTCCCAGTGGAACTGATGCAGAGTTTGGGTCTATGCATCAGAACACTTACTTGAACATAGGTAGAGGTCTTTGTAGAGAAACAACAATAGTTCAAGGGAGAACACTATATTTTTTTTATGGGTAAACTGATGACTCAAGGGTTTTCTTTAGGCTAGACAATAGGAGCTGATCACTCTTGGCTATCGGTGGTCGTTTCTTCCAGGGAGCTCACAATGAAACTAGGCTGCTTCAGTATTTTGGATATCAATCACGGATTCATTACTAGTATTGGGCCGATAACTGCTGAGCTGGGTGTGAGCAGGTGTAGGTTCATGAACATCTGGAGCAGAGATTCCCATGATGCAGGGCTTCCCTGCTTTTCTGGTCCCAGAGTTCAGTGCGATTCTCTGTTCTTCATTCTGTATGCTAATCCCTGTCCCATCTTTCATGCAGATGAAGCTAGGGGAGTTGTCTCTGCTCTCCATTCTGTATGCGAATAGAGATGTCTTAATTTTGTCACCCTTGTCAGGAGGGGTCTAGGTATGTCTCCGAACTCCCTTCACTGCTCTCTGCAAGCCTTTTCTCTGATTGGTTTTGGTTCAAACAGAGACTGGTTGGGGGGGGGGGGAGGTGTCTTTCATGAGTCAGACAGGCTAGATACTTCGCCCTGGTTCCCCAAGAACACAGAGCTGACTGGTATCAGTAGTTGTATTTTATTTAGTTCTAATATATTAACGTATGTTCTTGAACATAAATGTATACCTATATAAGATATTTGTTACAAATATTTAAACAGAACTCTCTGTTTGGAATATTTTTATATAAGACATGCTATGGAAATATGGGTGCACAGCTGTCCTCAACTAGCTAAGCTAGTTCACAGTCTTGGAGTTATAGTTGGTTTATCCTTGGCACTGGATATTCAGGTAGTGGCACTCACTAGAAGCACCTCCTTGAATAATAATAATAATAATAATTAATGAAAAACATACAACAAATAAAATAAAATAACCTTAAAGTGGGAACAGAAGGTGCATCCCGGTGTGCTCTATTTATCATCCTACTCAGCGCTCATTTGTAATGTTCTCCAGCATGCCCTATCGCATGGCAATGGGTTCAGCTGCAATTAGTATCTGGAGTGCTATTATCAATGTTATGCCATATTAGCATCAGGGACAGCTGCTAGCATGGTAGACCTACAGATATAGTCACTTTCTTGTTTTTTATATTAAAGGTTGCATACACTTTGGGTGAAGGTAACAAAAGGACACAGTAATAAAATGCAAAAATAAGAATCAACAAGGAAATACAAAGAAATCACCATGGCTGTTACGGAGTGAAAAGTACACCTGAATCCTCAAGGATGAGAGTGATTGGACCTGCAGGGAGGGAAAGTACTGTTCCCCTTTAAGGAAGGTTCCCCCTTCAGCTCTTTAGCCATTTGGGAGTGAGTGGGCAATAGCTCTGAGAAAGCCCAATGGTTCGTGTGCAACAGAGGATAGGGGTCAGGACACCATTGCATGCTAGAAAAGCAGCCCCCCATTCTTCCTCCCCTAGGATTGTCATGGGACTGTTTTTTGGGGGGTCTGCTGTGGGCATCGTGTTATTTGCGACTGGAAATGGGGCATCGTGCTATCTGCGACTGGAAATGAATTTTTTCTTCACTGCCAGATTGGCCAAGAGGGATGGGTTTTTCCATCTTTCCCACACCAACTGAGGGACCCGTGGGAGTGAAAGTAAGGTTCAGATTGTTGCATCTTGGCGGATGTCCATTGCAGATACTTGTTTAATAGGGGTTTCATCCCCTGATAAACTGGAATTGGAAGTGAACTCAGGGGAAGGCATCCACTAAATAAGCTAGGAAACACTGTTGGGGTTTCTAATATCTGGTACAAGAAGAAGACATCTCCTTTCCCCAGAGCCTTAGTACTCAGACAAGGAGAGGGTAGTGGGGTCCCACCAATATGCTGGGACCAACTTTGGAGAAGGGAAGGGCTGATGGAGCTCTCTAGCAAGAGATACGAGCTACACTGTACAAAGCATTGTCAGATATTTTTCAGATCAATGATTAAAGGTGTAGGCTGGTTAAACCACATCCCTCGAGTCTTCTCTTATCTTCCTGCATATTCAACCCAATAAAATATTGGACTATCAAGAAGAAAAGAGATCAAATCATTGAAAGAACATAGCAGTAGGAAGAATAAAAGAAAGGCAGTTTTATGATGAGGATTAAAATATTAGAAGAACAGAGAGACATCCAGGGAAGTAGGGCTAGAAGAAGAATAAAGGCAATCTTTAGGAACCACAGTATAAGAATGAACAATGGCAAAATGATTAGTGGGTCTCACTTGCTAACTTTGATTTTTTTTCTTATGCTTTCTTAATCATAAGGAATATTTACAGAAATATGAAAAATTGCATTCCATTCCTGTAATCTGTTGTAACTTTGGAACAAAAGTTCATTCTATTAATTTAGGATGAAATTCATCCCTGTAAGAAGGTATATGCACCACTTAATATCAGTTCAGCTCTCAAAATAGGACTTAAGTGGTGTCATAGGACTTGTGCTGGTCCTTTCAACACACATTAATTTTACCCTTGAAGCACGGTAATGCTTGCTGTGAAACTATTCTCTCTCCCAGTTACAGAGTAGCGATGGCTCAAGTTGTTTGTTCTATTGACGTTTCTTAAAAACCTTCATTTAGCTAAGTAGATCTCATTTTAAGATACAAAGTTCCAAAGTCACATTTAGTATGCAGTGTATTTGTTATTGCAGAAATTCATCACTCTCTTAGAATATTCTGTTATAAGTTTTCAGAACTTTTAAACCCCATGTATTTCAGTGTCTGGTTTACCACAATATTTCTGCTTTCCTGTGTGATGTTATTAAATAAACATATCTAATGTATACATACAAATGAAAAATATTTTGTAAATTACATATGTATTCTAAGAAGACCAAGGTTCTTTCAACGAAACTCTGGCAAAGTAAACACTGTACCGACTTTGTACTAGAAAATTAGAGGAATTTTGAGGGTTTCCCGTGTATTTACAGAGAGTTTCTTGAGACCTGCAAAACTTGTGCAGATCTTAGATATTTCCTATTTTTAATTAGCTTAATTTCATATGTGGAATTCCAGTTATCTTATTTGCTATCTTATCTTGTTATCTACCTTTTTAAGTGCTATATTTTGTCAGGGGATTCCTTTTGTACTAGAGCAGGGGTCGGCAACGTTTGGCACGCGGCTCGCCAGGGTAAACACCCTAGCAGGCTGGGCCAGTTTATTTACCTGCTGACGCGGCAGGTTCGGCCAATCGCAGCCCCCACTGGCTGCGGTTTGCCGTCCCAGGCCAATGGGGGTGGCGGGAAGCCACGGCCAGCACATCCCTCGGCCCGCGCCGCTTCCTGCCGCCCCCATTGGCCCGGGACAGTGAAACGCGGTGAGTGGGGGCCACGATCGGCCGAACCTGCCGTGTCAGCAGGTAAATAAACTGGCCCGGCCTGCTAGGGTGCTTATTTAAAAAAAACATTGCCAATCCCTGTACTAGAGCGTATGGTAATGCTACCTACTAGTCTCAAACAAAATACTTCAGAGGAAAAAAATGTTGAAACGATATCTTCTCTGTGATTTTCTACAAACCATTTCATACAGATCTGTAACTCCAAATTTCCTGACCTTCACTTTCAAAGTTTAAAACGTGTTATTAAAATTCCAGTCTTCTAAAAAAGTTTTTTTGTTTAATATTGATGTATGGTGAAAGTCAGGAAATTCAAGGTCAGTCTTCCACAAATAGCCTTAAAGCTGTCCCTGTATCCTGCCAAAACTATGAAAAATCTACCCAAGCTAGATAGGGGATTATAAATATGTAAACTACTCTTCAAATTTTTTGAAATATTTAACAATGGAGAAGTAATACACTTGATGCATGTGTCAACTCTCCTCTGTTCTTTGTGGAGACTAGTTGAAGTCATATTT
Organism: Trachemys scripta elegans; assembly: GCF_013100865.1. Lineage (NCBI taxonomy): Eukaryota > Metazoa > Chordata > Testudines > Emydidae > Trachemys > Trachemys scripta. The sequence goes on from NC_048307.1 coordinate 56,986,603, forward strand.
TATACAATCTGTTTTAGCGAATGAGATATTGTAAGGTCCAGAATGTCCAATTTTTGGATAGTGAATGTGGTCAGAATGGTTAACTAGTTATAGGTGTATGCTGGGGGTTTCTGATCTGCCTCAAGATGGTGAGTGGTATTGTTTTCTAAATTTTCTGATTTTTTTTTTAAATAGTATACTAATGAGGCATTTTGTGTTGAAGGTATATCTGCTGGCAAACTTAAACTAATCAGTTTTGGGGAAATTAGCCTCATTTTTGAATTTTGATGAACTATCATTATTGCAATGTATTCTAAATATATTTTTCATAAATGGGTTACTGTTTCTATTTTATGTTTAGTACCTACACCCCTGGAGTTTGAAAATTCACATTCATCTCTGTAATTTCTCTTATTCCTAACCTTTCTCTGCAGACATTCAGACCAAAAGATCTTCCAGGTTCTTCTTGATTTGGGTGTAAAGAAACTTTTTACAACCTGGCATATGGGTCCAGTGAAGCTTGGGCTTCTGGATTTATTTTAAGGACCCTACTAATTTGGGCATGAGTAATTTTTTTAGTATGGCTTTACAAAAACAAAGAAATTTCTCCCTCTCCCTCCCGCCCAAGTCCAGGAGTTCATTTTTTTTAGTCTAGTCCAGTTAAACACAAGTTTCTTCTTAAAACAAACAAACCCAAACAAACTAACCAAAAACCCCCACCCCCAAATGTGCTTGAGGTAAAGACCACACATGAGAAGTTTCAGGTTTAAAGAAAATTTCATGAGAAGCTTAAAGGGATGGAAGTATCAAACTTACCATGAAAACAAATTAACAATAGTACTTAACATTTATCTTTCATCTTCCCTGTGCTTTGCAAACATTAGCGATTTACTAAGAATGACAATTTTACCTATGAGGTCTCTACCATGCATCCATATTATTATTTTTTTCTTAGTAGTTTCCTTAATTTTTTCACAAATGTGTGTTGGAGGGAATGTTCAGGATATATAACTCATAAATGGCTGAGTGGATTATAATTTTAAATCTTAATGCATCTTTTCCATCGGTGTGCTCATGCAATTCCTTGCTGCTCTCTACTACTTCCATTACATTGGGTTGCACAATGGAGGATGGAGCTGCCAAGTGAATGCAGCATTGCTGGAGTCAATATTCTCCTCAACTTCCCTCAGCCTTGGCATTAGGAATTGGACAATGAGGAGACAGTTTTTGGGCTGGGTTTGCAGTTAAATGAGGGAGGTGGACCAAAATGGAGGAGGTAGCCTAGGATGAGGGAAGATCGTTGGAGAAGTTGAGAGGAATCTGAATAAGGAAGGCAACTAATAGTGTCTGTCTTTAAAAGACCAAAAGAACTTAAAAGAAAAAAAAAAACATAAATGAAATGTCAAGTTGATTATATTTAAATACAAAATAGATAGGAAAGGCATAATTTATAAAGTTGTCTTAATCATAGTATCATTAAACTTGTCCCCATTATCATTATGTATATATTTTATGGTAGGGCTATTTTAGACTGTTTATATGAGGATATTATTATTAATATGCTGGAGGTGTAATTGGGGTAAACTTATTGTTATGAGAATCTTAATATTTGTGATTTTTAAAACTTTGTGTTTTAACTTTGTAAACATAACATTTAATTAACATTTTTCTTTGTTTTGCACTGATAGTGTGTACATAGTATTTGTGATATGTGTAGTCCTGGAATGGCTGCGATGTACTCTATTTATTTTGCAGCAGTTCTCAATCCCCAGTCAGGGATTGCAGGCCCCTTTGTCTTAGTTGCTGTGTACACACACACAGAAACAATCCTTTTGTGGACATAATTTAAAGTATATTGTACTCTACTTCATTTTCCATCGGATACTGTGGTAATGACTTAGTAGTAGTGAAGTTTAATAGGATAAGTGTGTCATAAAGTTCCTGTTTATTTCATCTTAAAATAAGCAAATATACAGTTGTTTGGCATGCTTTCACATTACTTAAAGCTTAAAATGAATTGTTATATTTGTACAGTAGTTTTAACATATCAAGATTATTTTTTGAGATTGCCTAAATTCTCTGTTAGTGTCTTAAGTTTCTGAAAAATGGAAGTGAAAAGTTAAGTCTGTTGTTTCTTACAGGAGCTTTCTATTTTAGAAGGGACCCCCCCAAAAAACTTTTCTCTGATGGTTTTGGAAGATATTTTTATATAAACGCTTCAGGGGGTTATGAAGTAAATAAAATTACCGTATATACTCGTTCATTAGCCTGTTCATTTATAAGCCGACCCCCCAAGATGGTTAGGTAAAAATAGCAAAAACTGTATGACCCTTTCATAAGCCGACCCTATATTTCAGGGATTGGCAAACTCTGGCTCCTGTACCGTTAGGGTAAGCCACTAGTGGGCCTGGACGTTTTGTTTAACTGGAGCGTTCACAGGCACGGAGCCCCTCTGCTCCCAGCGTCCGCAGTTTGCCGTTCCCAGCCAATGGGAGCGGCAGGAAGTGGCCCTGCAGCTCCCATTGGCTGGGAACGGCAAACCGCGGACACTGGGAGCTGAGGGACTCCGTGCCTGCAGACGCTCCAGGTAAACAAAACGTCCAGGCCCACTAGTGGCTTACCCTAAC